>NC_079169.1:74028880-74330130 GCF_947568905.1 Ostrea edulis
CAATGTAGAATCAAAATAGATGGAGGGCTATGAGATTTCGACATTCTTGCAACAACTGAAGACAAATTCTCCCAAACCATCCCCCTTTTACCATTCCATATGATAGCAAACTGCTTCAAACCAAGGTCTAACTGATTGGTGTTTTCTGCATATTGCTGTGCCCAGTGAACAATTGATGAACCAATGATCCACACAGAGTCTGAAAATGTTTATGTGAAATTGAATTTATGGTCTAATATAGGATTTAAAGGCAGACGAATTCCACCTACCCATTTGTTTAATCTGTAGTTCTGAAACACCCTTGAGGTACAAATAAGTTGCCCCACCAATACGAAACGAATGAGATTTGTAGGAATTGCTAGGTATATCTAGAAATTTGAGTGATTTATGTAGCATCCATGAAAATTGATATTGAGTTAAGGGCTTAGCATTGTAATGTGCAAACAACTGCTTCCCTTGAATGCTTCGACGGAGATCAGTAAATTGTTGTAACATTTCAAACAACACCAAAGAATCTAGATTTTTCATTATTCTAACGGAATTACCCTTCCCAAACTGGTCAGTTTTGGAACACTGAATTAAAAAACAGATTTGGTCTTCAAATATTTGAATATGATTTCTTTCCAATGACACTACTTCACTCACCCTCAATAAAGCGAAAAATGCAAGAAGGAATGCTGACTGAAATAATTGGGATTCATACGAAGAGTACGTCAACACAGGAATGATTTTGATTATTTGTGTAAGCAAAGATAATGTAATGGGTTGCCTATAATCCACAACTTCCTGAGTTCTCTTAAAACCAACCATCAACTTTCGAACCAAAAAGCATTCAGTTGGATTTTCCCAACCATGTAAGTTGATCACGTAACTTAAACCACTCATATAACACTTTGCTGTTGAATGTGCCAGACCTGATTCTTTCATAAAGGCTATAAGATTTACAACATGAACTAAAGGGGGGTGGCCACAAATCATCAAGAGAAGCAAGTATCCTAAAATTGATGAATGCCTGAATACCTTGTTTATAAACTTTACTTGAATTTTCAGATATGCTCGCTTCTAATAGCTGATCTATAGTAGCTGAATGATTTCCCAAAATTGAGTAGGAATTGGGGAAGGAAACTTCTCTACTGATGGGGCCAACTGTCGAAATCTTGCCCACTGAAAACGAGAAATAGCATCTGCTATATCGTTGTATTTTCCTGCCACGTGAGTTGCTCTGACCTGAATATTAAAACGAAGTGTATGCAAGACTAAAGCTCGAAGCAAAACCATAACGTTTTTACTTTTTGACGATTTTTTGTTGATGACGTGAACTAATGCTTGGTTGTCAATATGCAGCAGTAATTTCTTTGATTTGAGTTGTTCTGCCCAAATATGGATCCCTAAGACTATCGGAACTAATTCCAAAAATGTTATCTCTTTGATCATGTGATCAGACCAATGTGAAGGCCAGGCCAATGAACACCATTCATTTCCGAAAATAACTCCACATCCCTTAGAACCAGAACTATCTGTATAAAATTCAAGTGTGTCATCATCCTGCCAAGACAAAGATGGAAAAGTTGTCAACCCATTAAAATTTGACAAAAATTCTATCCACATTTCTAAATCCTTTCTAATCTCATTTGAAATCCTAATGAAGTGAAAAGGTTTTTTCCCTCCTGCTAGTGCACCATAAATACGCCCACAAAATGTTCTCCCCGAGGGTAGAACCTTGACTACAAATGCTAGTGAACCAGCTAATGATTGTAATTCTTTAAGAGTAACTTTTTTGCAACGCAAGACTAGGGAAATTTTTTCCAACAATTCACTAACCTTTTCATCAGGAATGAATAATGTTCTTGATATCGTGTCAATGCCTAAACCCAGAAAACAAAGACGTGTACACGGACCTTGAGTTTTTTCCGGTGCTAGATCAGCCAACTCAACTAATTGTGACATTAACAAACTACATTCTTGGGTGTTTGCTTTTCCTATCAACAAAAAATCATCCAAATAGTGAGTTATTCCTCTTGAATTAGATCTTTGCTGCAACTCCCAATGAATGAATGATGAGAACATTTCGAATAATGAACACGAAATTGAACAACCCATTGGCAAACATTTGTCAATATAATATGAATTCAAAAACTTGAAACCTAACAAACAAAAATTTTCTAGACAAACTGGCAATAACCTGAATGCACTAGATATATCCATTTTGGCCATTAATGCACCCACTCCAAACTCCTGAATTAATGATACAGCTTCATCAAATGTAGCATATGACACCGAACAATATTGTTCGTCAATATGATCATTAATACTATCACCAATTGGATATGACAAATTAGAAATCATTCGCCACCCACCTTGTTTTTTAGGGAGAATACCAATAGGATTACATCTCAAATTTGAAATGGGGGGATACGGGAAGGGGCCTAAACTCTACCTAGGTCAACTTCTTTGGATATTTTTTGCTGGAGTTCGAAAGCATGTTCTTGAGCTGAAATCATGTTCTTAACTTCTACTTTTTTTCTTAAACCTGAATACTGTAAGGAAAAACCATTCTTGAAACCATTAGATAGAGTTGTTGCAATGTGCTTGAAAGGATAATTTTTAAGTAATAAATCCAAGTTTTGATAGGAGAATATCCAATGTCCCATAACTTATACCACAAACTACCTGGTATTTTGTTGTCCAGAATTTTGCAGTTGCTGGTTCCTGAAAAAAATGGTACCATAGTTATTTGGATTTGAACGAGCCTGGGGATTCCGGGGAGCTTGAGAAGACTGACTAAATTTATGACAGTTGATTGATGGGTGGGGTGCATTACATTTAATGTACTGATGGAGATATTTACAATATTGTTTCTGACAAGAACCCTCATAATTGAAATTATAACATTTTAGATTAAACTTATGGTTGGTTGGAGTGATTTGCTGGGTTTTGTTAAAGTGTGTTGACTGCATGTAAAACATCCAAAGCTCAGCATCAATTGATCCCCAACTTAGGGAGGCGTCAACAGATTTCTTTAAACGAAATTGCACATCGTATCTTATAAGAGGAATGGCTTGTAATGGGTGTTTTTGTAGGTAAATTGATGCATAGATAAAAAATGCATCCAGCCATTGAGAAAAATTTGCTAACTTTCTTTCTTTATTCTTTCGTTTGAGTAGGAAAACACCCCCTTCGAAAACAATTTGGTTTTGATTCTCTGAACAGGGGTCTTGCAGGAATAATTTAATCTACTTAAATGCACATATTCATTGTTCCAAATTTTCTCTCTGAGATTCAGGGAGACATGAGCTCCTAATGGAGAAGCCACACTGTTAAATGGACTAAGAGTACATATATCGAAATTAGCATCCATACCTTGATTTATTGATGCCCCCGATGATGATGCCATCTCCACGACGGGCACGATATTAGCAACAGGACTCGCATTCACTGGTACAGAGGGAATGTTGATACCGAGCGACTGTTGAAGAGATTCCCCATCTATTTGTGTTGTCCACACCAACGATGATGAAGCGGTAGATGGAGGCTGAGTAACCATTGTAGACTGTCCCGCTGTGGACGCTTGTCCGACCTCGTGGCTTGTTTGCCCCCGGGCCAATACACTTTTTGAAGACACACGGGACGCCGGTTGTGTAGCGTATGGGCTTCTTGATTTCGATGCTCGTTGAGATTTTGCCCTCAGAATCTTTTCTGTTGAACTTGATAACTTATTTCTTTTAAAGAACGTCGATGTTGCACGATTGTATTTTTCGATATTTTTTGCCTGTACCCAAGTTGGATGCTGAGACAGAAAAGGAAGTAAATGACGCGCATGCTCCGAAAGTAATAAGAAGGGGGGACTACTAATAATATCTGTCGTTCGTAATAAAGAGAAGGGGGGTGGGGTGATGTGGAATTACTTATAAGAGTTGTCGTTGTTTTCATAACCCATAAGACTACTATATGCATGAAATAACACGGTTTATCTATATATGATAAACCGGCAATATTCGACTGAGTCGTATTATAATTACACGTACATCTAATCCACAAACAATTATATCGCTTGGATTCAAATTTACTAATCAAATCTAAAAGGCACGCATTGATCTGATTTAATCATTTTGAATGAATGTGTTGTTACTGTCATTAACATATCGCATTTTCATAACTTATGTTTCAAACCATTGTCCAAACTTGAAATCATATATATTACTGTGGATGCACATGAACATATGTACACTGTTCATAAATACAATGACGTCACCAGAGGGAAATTGACATGACATCTCTCTTGATTGTTCTCAATGTATTTATCATTCATATTCGTAATTATCATTTACAGGATTGTCATCTGACGATGTCATCAACATCTTTATGTATTATTTCATTTACAACTGGAATCCAGAGAAGGTTGTGATTGGTACACTCTCGGAATAGTAACCTTTACCCTTGTAACGTTTAACCCACACCGTGTCTCCCTTGTCCAATCTTAGAACAACCAGGTTAACTCCGGTCTCATAATAATCATTGTCAACTTGGTCATATGCCATCGTTCTGACCTGGGAATTGTCATTCAGTACAATATCTACCCAAATTTCCTCAGTATTGAAACTTTGTACACTGACAAAGAAGACATAGTGCCCTCCCATGGGGGCAGTGAAGATCCCTGTCCCGGTGTTGTAGCCCCCACCCACGTTGTTTATCACCTGGGGAAAAACCAGTGTACCACCGGTCCACGAAGAGGAGCTTGACGTTATCGTAGCGGTAAAGGCGACTTTAGTCGACAAGCCTAAAATATAAATATTGTCTCGTTATATATTGTCCTGCATCTATGTTAAGAATGAAGTCTCCAAAAAGAAAACTAAATAAACCTTATACGCCTCCATATCTGAAAGATCATCTCTGACAATGTGTTATTAATCAGAAAGGAACGTACTTTATCAATATTGCAATGATGAAATAAAAGAAAGTATATTACATAACACACATACTAAATTATTGTTTTCCCGTAAAAAAAGCCATTAAGGAAATGTTCAGTATTGTAAACAGATCACAGGTTCTATAAGTGCTCGGATACCGAAAATTATTTAAAAAATCAGTGATATAAATGACCATGGAAATGATTCTGATTTATAATTTAGATTCTTTAGACTTTACACTGTTATCTGATTACATGTATTATATATATACTAGTATATCATGTACATTATGGAATATTAAAATTCATACAGTACTGAAATATTAACAAATGTATGCAAAATCTTTGCAATTTGTTAATTTCATAAAACATACTCTTTACAAAACATAGTGTTATTACCTAATCTACAATATGAATTGATATTATAAATATTTTTTCTATTTTCCAACTTTAATCAGCAGAATAAGCTACACAAAATGAGCAGGGGTGTAACAGTTCATCACGTGACCTACTTTTACCCGATCCTGTGCCGAACTGTTTCCTGGTCACGTGAGAAACTATTGCCCGGTTAACAGAGTAGGTAATAAAACAATTATATCATGCCTACCAGGGAAAACAGTCAAAACTATTGCCCCTCGGTAGTGGCGAAGACCCGGGAAACTATTGTGACAACAGTTTCCTAGGTCTTCGCCACTACCTCGGTACAATAGTTTTGACTGTTCCCTGAATAGGCCTGGAACGATTGTATACATGTAACAATGTAAAACTACATACCGCAGTGGTTGTTAGTAACATTCATTCGGAACACCTCTAAAGATGACACAGTAGACGAGAGTTTTAGTTGTTCATATTCAACCTTCTTCACTTCTGCTTCTACGCTACTAACTGTGCTGTTCAAATCATCTGCAAAACAGTAAGTTAATTAATATACATTGTATGTACTCAGTTTTAAGGAATTTCCTGAGTCACATTTCGTGTACCACAGTGATATTTATTTCAAATATTCGAAAAAAAATTGTTTGTTTGTTTGTTTCCTTTGTTTTTGTTTGTTTGTTGTTGTTTTTATTGTTCTTGCAAATATATTGTTACATCATCAATCGGTAAATGTTAGTCCGATGTAACGATTTCATAAATATACATATATCAAAGTACTGAGAGTACTAATAGGCAGAAGCATGTTTCAACGAAGTTGAACTCGGCTATTGGTTTGGTGATGCGGGCGGGCGGTTGGGCGTCAACAATTGGTTTCCGGATGATAACTCGAAAAGTTTACAATCCAATCAAATGAAACTTTGATATATTGTTGGGTACCAGGTAAGGAAGACCCCTATTGATTTTGGAGAAAAATTGTCAAAGGTCAAGGCACAGTGACCGAAAATAGAATGAAAATTTCAGAAAAATTTGGATTCCGGATGATAACTCAACAAGTTTAAATCTGAATCAAATGAAACTTTGATATATTGTTGGGTACTAGGTAAGGAAGACCCCTATTGATTTTGGAGAAAAAAGGTCAAGGTCACAAAGACCGAATATAGAATGAACATTTCAGAAAAATTTGGTTTCCGGATGATAACTCAGAAAGTTTACATTCGAATCAAATGAAACTTTAATATATTGTTGGGTACCAAATCAGGAAGACCCCTATTGATTTTGGAGAAAATGGGTAAAAGAACAAGGTCACAGTGACCGAAAATAGATTTAAAATTCAAAAAAAAAAATTAGTTTCCGGAGAATAACTTCAATTTTTTTAATTTGAATCAAATCAAACTTGGTTATATTGTTGGATACCAGCAAAGCAAGGCCCCTATTGATTTTGGAGAAAAAATGTCAAAGGTCAAGGTAACAGTGACCAAAAATAGATTGAAAACTTCAGACAAATATGGTTTCTGGACAGTAACTTGAAAAGTTTAAAACTGAAATTAGTTCTTCACAATTATAAATATGCCACATCATTCCTGACTTTACAATGTATCCCATGCAACTCGGCTTATGCACCCCTGGGTGCATATATTGATTTTTATTTTTAGTACAAAATTATCCTTCGACTTGGTCTTGTGACCTGAAAATCGAACAACCTCTGTCTCAAGTTTACTTACTGTCAAATACTTCTCTCAAGATATTTTGCAGACAATGTTTTCCATATTGTAGAAGTTTGATCCACTAGACTCCTGTTCTGCTTCTTGTGCGGCAAATAAAGCAATGTGAACCCTTTGATCACAATCTTTATTATACTAGTAACAATATGTACTCATCATAGTTTTACGGGATTGATGAATACGTTCAAGCGCCCCCCACCTCCCCCAAGAGACTCCGAATGATAAGCAGTGGACTTGTGTTGTCTAACACCTTACTCATTCATGACCTGCTGAAACAACCCTGACATAAAATTCGAACCTTGGTCGGACTGAATGGCTTTAGGTACTCCTACAAAGCTGGGGGAAAAAACTTGATAAGCGTCTTAACGATGGACTTAATATTCCTATGAGGTGTAGCTTCATATGGGTTGCAGAGGGGCAGATGTAATTTTCTGATTAGGTTTCCATACCGTCTGGCAAACATGAACACGACTTGCAAAATTCACAAACATTCTTTTTCAACTTGGGTCAATAAAATGATGGTTGGATGATTATATTTTTACTCGAGAAATTTTCACTCAAATGGAGGCATCACCATTGCCGGTGAACGGCTGCAAAATTTAGGCCTATGCTCGGCGCTTATGGCCTTTGACCGGGGGGGGGGGTCGTTATCGTGCCACACCTGCTGTGACACGAAGCCTAGATTTTTACGGTCTCGTCCAAAGGACCGCCCAATTTAGTCGTCTATTACGAGAAGTAAGGGGTACTGAGGACCTATTCTAGTCTGGATCCCCACAGGACCCAATAAAATGACTCACAATTCCGTTAGAAGTCCATGGCAATCCGGATTAGAATAGGTACTTTATTGAAATATGTTAACAGACGACGTTAAACGAACAGAGGGAAGTTCCGCTTACTATCAATTGTGAAGATTTTTATCCCCACCCCCCAATCCTGAGACTTTGCACAACCTCAGCATACTTGCATCCTGTATGATAGAAGAGTTCTTGTCTGCAAACTGCAGAATTAGTTTGTGTGAAATAGGTATCCTGTATGCACTTGAAATGATAAATTCATTTAAAGAAAATGAAAATATTGAATGCAGCGCTGCCTCCATAGTATTTGTAGTAATATCCTGCATGGAATGAAATGGAATTCGAAAACTATAGCATGCGTTACTAGTATCTGGGAAAATCAAGTACTCTATGTGGGAAGAAAAGGGGTAAAACAATCTGCCCCCGACTTTATTCAGGGAGCATGAAATGAAATATTAATTCTTGACAGACTTTTACCGATATGGAGATGTGCTCCTGCTGTCCCTTTAGAAACAGTCTTGTGTGTGACTTCATAAAACCAGTAATGTTGGATAAAGAATTATGGATATCATTGATTTCCTTCCCTTCTATATACACAACTCTCTGAAGTGGGCGAATATAAAACGAGGGCAAATTTTTCCATGTACATGTATAAATATCAGTTGCATATTAGTTTTTTGAGAAGATGGGTATGTCTACAATTTTTGAGGACAACCTTTGTAAACTTTTCTATCCATAACCCATCAATTTTCGCTATTCATGAATTGCATTCTACTTACCGAATAATGACTTTGCCATGCTCTGTTGCACTCTTTCTAGGTCTGACAAGGCAGTTGTCAGTTTTCTACCCGTGCTTCTCATTTCTCTGCTATACATGGCCATGGAATCATTAACTCTCTCTGAGATCATCATATATTTGTTTTCAACGAGTTCAGGTATATTTTTATCTATTTGCAGAGTGTGTTTATTCAGATCCAAAAGTGTAGTGGACAAATAGCGAACCTCGATTTTAAGGTCAGCAAGTACTCCTGATGTGTTCCGTTCAAACTTTCGTTTTTCGTCAGATAGCTGTTTTTCGAACACACGGTGATTTTCGTCCATTTCCGTGATATTTTCTTTTAAAGAGAAAATATTTTCATTACATTTGGTAATTTCGTCATTCAGTTTATTGTTCTGGAACTTCAGGGACTGTAACTCTTTCTTCAGTTCGGTTATTTCTCTGCCGGTTGTGTCTTTAAGTGACGAAATTTCGCTTTCTGCAGACACAAGGCTTTGTTGCAAGGACACCATGTCCTTCATCAAAACGTGGACATTTTTCACCAATGTCATTCGGATCAACGTCTCCTGATTTAGTAACTGTCGGAACACATCGACGCTCTTCGTATCAAGTGTACTGAAGTCGATGTCTGTTGAGTTATGCATGCTATTGTCTGTTACAACTGATAAACCATTCGATCTGAACAAGCATATTGCCACGAACAACAAGCACACCACCTGCTTCATGGTGGAAATGTCTTATTTTGATACGCAATTCATTTTATATACCCAACCAATATTTACAAATCCGTTTAGAAAGTTTTTCGACCCAGATATTTCTGAATTTTTAGCTCATCCGTGCCATAACAATTCAACTAGTTCTGATTTTAACGGGGATGGTTAGAAATGTTCCCCTAATGTCCCCCAATTACAAAGTGCAGCCAATTTGTTTGATTAAGTACTTTGCCATTTTGTTTGAGTCGTTCAATATACACTTTGATTAATAACAGTATAACTTTCACTTTATTTCCTTGAGTTATGTAAGCTGAAGTATTTTTCAATCAAAATGAACTAAACGTACATATACTTGCTGGTCAGCAATTTTGACCATGTCAATTACGTTAAGCGTCTCAATAGATATCTACGGTATCATTTTCAAACTAATTCTTTAAATAAGCAGGAATGTTTTAGACGTTTGAGCATTATCCAATCAAAATTAAAGGGGTGGACATGTGTGTTGTTAACTACGATTTTTATTTAAAACGATTTCATTGGAAAATAAACACTTGACACTGATTCCAAAGTTCCTGTGGCAAAATTTTGATGAACGTACATGCATATACACGCATGTTAAAAGAAAATAGCATCCGTTTTGCACTACTATCATCCTAAAAAGGTTTCAACTTTCTGTAGTTTCTTGGAACACCTATGGAGAAAAGGTTCCGGAGAAAAACAATAAAAAGAAGAAGAAGAGGAAGAGTAAAAACACTTCGTTTGGGGAACAGAACTAGTTCTAATTGTAACGGGGACCGTTACGGATGCACCCCACGCCTTTAGAAAGTGGTGCCATTGTGTCTCAGCACAACCAATCATCTTACATGTACATTCTTCTAAGTTTTTGTAGTTAGTACCTATGATGTCAGTATCATTCCATTTTTCTCATTCATAAGAGATTTACAGGTCATCTAAATATTAGCCAATCAAAATTTAACGCAGGTATTTGCGCGTGTGTAAGTGATTTTGACTATGCTAGATAGAGAGTCCAAAATATATGTGCCACATAAATTTCGAAACATTTAATTGGAATCTCGAAATGATAATAGATCGATACTTGATGAAGGAAGTTAAAAATTACAATGCACCATTCATTAGGTATTTGTATTGTAAATCTACAGCAAAAATATCACTTTATATCAGCCTTTAATTAGAAATTTATGGCCAGTTTGTTTCGGGAACATAATAAAAATAATAACTAGACACGGTCTCATTTTGAACAACGAGAAGGTCTTCTGTTGGATTCTGTAATGCGATAGATGTAATAAAGATTACGATGATGACCATTAACTTTGATCTACAATGCAAAAATATCTTTAGTTTCAGCAACAGAAAGAATAAAAATTTCGAACATAAAAGCCGTTTAGAACATTCATTACGTAATGGATCGTCATGTTGGTAACGTCATGTTCCTAATATCAGTAGTTAGAGAACGTCAGAAAGCACAACTTAGCATCAATACTGCTCCACAAATTCTTTATAAATTTTGAATTATTATGGAAATATTATTGATATCACCTAGCCCCTTATTTGAGGGGGTGGTCCCTAAAACTTTATATTGTCGTATCGGTCTGGTCATACTTTGTTCTAAAACGTCTAACATAATATATTTCAGTTTCGAGATCATTGGGATATTCATATTTATGTTCCGACCCCAGAATTCCTTAAAGGGGTCGCAAGCTTATATATTATTGAGAATAATATTCTACACAATTGTTGTCTATAATGCTTTCCAAAATATTTCTCATTGAAGAGATGTAAGAATTTTCGTACTTTAGTACTTTAACAAATGGTCGTTTTGATATCAGAAGTCGGAGAGTGTCAAAACGAACGACTTTACTGCAATAAAGCTGCTTCATTAATTCGTTAAATTTTTCGAGATATTTAGAAATACTTTATCATATGAGAGATAACCTTATTAGAAACGGAGTCCTGAGTCATAACAGTGGTTGGCACGATAAGAACCCTCATGCTGTGGTCATGAGCAAGATATAGGACTCATGTCGGGTGTGACCGGTCGACAGGGGATGCTTACTCCTCCTAGGCACTTGATCCCTACTCTGGTATATCCAGGGGTCCGTTTTTGCCCAACTCTTTATTTTGTATTGCTTATAGGAGTTATGAGATTGATCCCTGTTCGTTATCCTCACCTTTCATTGATTTTAAGTGGAGGGAAAACAACATAAGAAGGCGACTAGAACATGACTAGATGTAGTGCAATACATATACCATTACCAAAGCATGTAATAGTTTAAAAAGTTGATCTCAATAATTCAAAGGACACCAGGGGACATCATCTAATAGTGTAACGGTTAGAGAGGGTCTGATTTTAATTAGATTGCCAGGGTACAGTGCTTAAGAATATCTTAATATTGTATTTGACGATATTCTCCCTGTATTTAATGCAGGATTGTAATTGTTAATATAGTATATATTAAATCTGGTAACAA
This sequence comes from Ostrea edulis, assembly GCF_947568905.1. Classification (NCBI taxonomy): domain Eukaryota; kingdom Metazoa; phylum Mollusca; class Bivalvia; order Ostreida; family Ostreidae; genus Ostrea; species Ostrea edulis. The sequence goes on from NC_079169.1 coordinate 74,040,657, forward strand.
ATGTGCAAAAGACAACAGGGGACAGTGCTTAATTTAAAAGAATCTGATAAGATCGTGCATGACCATGGATTCTCCCTGCGTCTACTGCAAAAATGTACGCAAATTCAATCAATTTAGATATATATAAACCATGGGACATTGTTTACACAATATTAACTACAATTCATCAATAAGAATTCATCCCGTGGGGATCCGGGTTAGAATAGGTCTTCATTACCCCTTGCTTGTCGTAGGAGGCGAATATATGGGGCGATCCTTCGGTTGAGACCGCAAAAACCGAGGTATCGTGTCACAGCAGGTGTGGCACGTTAACGATCGCTCCCTGCTCAATGGTCATTAACACCGAGGATAGGCCTAAATTTTGCAGCCTTTCATCGGCAATGGTGACCTCTCCATATGAGTGAAAGATTCTCGAGAGGGACGTTAAACAATATCAATCTATCAATCAATCATTTGTTTACAACACTGTTCCTTGGATGAAGTACATATACAAATGTACATATAGGTGACTGTTATGTTCGTAACTCTTTTAAATTATCCACTTTAAAAAGTATTCCTACACAATGTTAAAAAAGGTATGGAAGGCGAGACATCAGTCTTAGTGTGTAAAAACAATTTTTCCTAGTTTACTTTTGTTCTATATCCATACCATTCAAAATTATTTGTGTATAAAATGATACTGACAAAAATGTATACATTAATGCAGTAAAAAAAACACCTGGTGCTTTTTTTTAGCCCTACCGAGCTAACGTTTTTTGTATTAAATGTGAAATTTAAATGCAATTCAGCACATCCATGAACTCAACTCTGAAAATTTCAATTTGATACCTGGAATAGTTTCCGAGAACACTCGGAAACAAACTGTCCCTCAAAAAATCGGGAAAACGCCAATATCTTACGTAAAAAGCAATATATAATAAAAATCGAGAAAATACCTACCGAGTTCCTGAAATTTTCACGAAAATTGGCCCACGACGCATATCCGAGAAATCGCGTTAAAAAAAACTTGTAAAGAAATTGTAGGAGTTATGAGATTGATCACTGTTCGTTATCTTCACCTTTCATATCATACAGAATAAAAACAAAATGTTAAAATCTTCGTTTGGGGAACTAATTACATATCTTATCTAGGCACTGGCATATTTTGAGGAATACACCGGGATATACTTGTAAGATAGCTAGTATTGTGAACAAAATGTATAGTATAGATCTAGAGGGCATACTTAAAAATCAAACTGGAGTTTATATATGATGATATTGTACTTCCGATATAACGCATTGGAATGGAAAACGTTTTTTACGCTTTCATTATTTTTTTATTTTTAAAGATTGTACAACCTACTTTTTTGTTATGAAGAAGCAAGAAAATAAACAGCAGAACTGAACAGTTTTCATTTCGCATTAGACATACATGTATGAAGTTCACGGGAGTTCATGATAATAAGGAATTTAAATTGTGTCGGTGTGAGGCGGAAGAAGTTGCCCATGAGCCTTATAACCGCTTTTGAAAAATAATGAACGTAAACAGGAAATAAAAATCTCATGGGTTTCTGGAAAAAGGGGTTAATGGTGAAGAAATTCAGCATTTTGACAGACATGTTTGAAAACAGATGTAATTCTTGATTACTCTGAAAGTTTTTAAATTTCTTGACTCGTGACTTTAAAGATTCCACATTTGCTATCTATTAGTCATAATATGATAAGAAATACTTGGACATTTTCCACGAAGTCTCTAAGCTGAGCAACTACATATATATGTAATGAGAGTAAATAGGAACTTCCTTTTCCTTTCTAATCTGAAATTCTCAGTCGAAAATAAACACGTCCCGTGATTGTCAAAGGAAGGATTTACATAATCAATATGTCATACATGATGTAAAGTAGATCTAGATAGTTTCTAATTGATCACTGATATAAATCCAGTGCAATGCGTATAAAGAAAACTAAAAATGTTTTACAAAAATAAAATTCTCAGGAATAATCTGTTCCTTTCATGAGTACTTAAATTCGATTTTTTTTTTCTTGTCAGAAACAAAATAATCGTATGCGGAGATATTCTGAATCAAATCAAACACGCGATGTGTTGGATATGGGTAAGGGATGTTTCCTTTCATGTGTAGGATTGCACTTTCATAGGGATGAATTTTCGTGGTTTTGTATCAAATTTCGATTTTATTCCCAAAATGTTTCTTGGGTTTGCCTCTCTGTTAATGTAATATATGGAATGGTTTAATTTTGAAGTGGATTTAATTTTTCAGACAAATTAAATCCACCACAAGATGTATTGTGTTTACAGTCGTTCATTCTTTTATCAATTACGGTATAAAGTATTGTAAATCTACATGAATTATTTCTAACTTAAAATGATTAAAATACAAATGTTTCTGTTTTTAAAACATATTGATGAGCAATGATACACCATATCGTTCAATATCCTGAGAATTTATTGAACGCTAACTTTGCATTGCGTAAATTGTATGCGCCCGAAACATTCCGAGTATGAGCGTTCAATATTGACGTTACCGTAACGACGTAAACAAGCCAAAATGGCAGACGACAGTCCTCCGAATCTGACAGAGCCGGTATTTGATATTTACTAAGCAAAATGTTTTACTGTACATAAATTATGATGTCCCCATTTACAAAATCAGTTTTATGTTGGGGTTTTTTCACAATGATATAACAAGATATTCCTCAATAGGCAGCGAGTAATACTATAGAAAATCTAATATTTCCTACAAAAATATTCTTCGAAGGGGAATATTTTTTCAAAGGTGAATTTTTCATCTGTCAGGTGAGAGTCCTCTATGGAATAGGCATTTCTTGAGTCTGTATGTGATGATCTATCACTGTCAGCACCTCTGTCTATCTTAGTCAGCACCTCTGTCTATCACTGTCAGCACCTGTCTATCACAGTCAGCACCTCTGTCTATCACAGTCAGCACCTCTGTCTATCACAGTCAGCACCTGTCTATCACAGTCAGCACCTGTCTATCACAGTCAGCACCTGTCTATCACAGTCAGCACCTCTGTCTATCTTAGTCAGCACCTGTCTATCACAGTCAGCACCTGTCTATCACAGTCAGCACCTGTCTATCACAGTCAGCACCTCTGTCTATCTTAGTCAGTACCTCTGTCTATCTTAGTCAGCACCTCTGTCTATCTTAGTCAGCACCTCTGTCTATCTTAGTCAGCACCTCTGTCTATCACAGTCAGCACCTGTCTATCACAGTCAGCACCTGTCTATCTTAGTCAGCACCTCTGTCTATCTTAGTCAGCACCTGTCTATCACAGTCAGCACCTCTGTCTATCACAGTCAGCACCTCTGTCTATCACTGTCAGCACCTCTGTCTATCACAGTCAGCACCTGTCTATCACAGTCAGCACCTGTCTATCACAGTCAGCACCTCTGTCTATCACAGTCAGCACCTGTCTATCACAGTCAACACCTCTGTCTATCACAGTCAGCATCTGTCTATCACAGTCAGCACCTGTCTATCACAGTCAGCACCTGTCTATCACAGTCAGCACCTGTCTATCACAGTCAGCACCTCTGTCTATCACAGTCAGCACCTCTGTCTATCACAGTCAGCACCTGTCTATCACAGTCAGCACCTGTCTATCACAGTCAGCACCTCTGTCTATCACAGTCAGCACCTGTCTATCACAGTCAGCACCTGTCTATCACAGTCAGCATCTGTCTATCACAGTCAGCACCTGTCTATCACAGTCAGCACCTCTGTATATCACAGTCAGCATCTCTGTCTATCACAGAAAACCCATAAACACAACTCGCCGCGTATTTCCTTGCCTGTTTTACCTTTTAAATACAAGTACTGAATTGTAGCACGGTACTCAACTTTAGATGAAAAGCATGCCTTTACATTACAAGCCATGTTTGACATCCAATATCTTATTCAAATGCCTCTGATCGGACACGAGGATCTCGATTAACCCACGATTCTTACTTCACATTGCTGAACTGCTCTGAAAATATAAAAATTTACAAAAAATAAAAAATATATATAAAAATTTACATGACGGAAAAGTGGATTCGAATCCTGCTCTTTCGCCAAACGTTCATAAATCATTTAAAACACTTCGAAGTCAACAGACGAGATTGGTTTTGGCTTTATTTTGTAAAAGCGTGTGGCAGGTACCAGTGTTTTGGTTCTGAAATATATGGGTAGGAGATATACATCAACTTCAAGGTCAGGTTATGACAGACTAATGAAAAATTATATATCCCTTTTATTTCATGGCACACTGATTTTGACTACGAATAACTCCGTTTACCTGATCAAGATATAGGGCTCACGGCGGGTGACACCGGTCGACAGGGGATCCTTACTCCTCCTAGGCACCTGATCCCACATCTGGTGTATCCAGGGTGTTGGTGTTTGCCCAACTATCTATTTTGTATTGCTGATGAGATTTATGAGATTGATCAATGTTCGTTATATTCACCTTTCATATTGATAAATTATAACCCTAAATTACATGTAATTCATACATCCTGGTGCACAAAACATGCTCTGAGCAGGCGCCCCTTTCTCGCTTTGAATCTCTCTCATTTGGGCTAAATCCGCACCACTCAAACCCCATTTGTCTGTCCTTCTTTTAAAAGTCTACCTTTCATCTGGGGCCATCTTTCATCACTCTCAGCAACAGACTTTTTGCTGGACCATGTAGATTTTAATAAAAATTTCTTTCGCAACTAACCATGTACGTGTATCTTAGTTTCGTGTTTGCACACATTTAATGCTAGGAATCATGGCGACACCTACATTTTGCATAATTCTATAAGTTTTTTCAATAAAAACCTAGCTATACTTGGCCTTCGACTCGATATTTAGATATATCGATGACGTTTTATCTATTAGCAATAACCATTTTATTCATATGTCGAATCGATATATCCCTGTGAACTCGAGATAAAAGACATCGCATAGTCCTCCACATCTGGTTCTTTCTTAGATATTTATTGAAAATGGATATCAACGGCATACTAACAACTCAACTTTATGACAAACAGGATGATTTCAGCTTCTCCATCGTCAACTTTCCATATTCATGTAGCAATATTCCATTATCACCTGCATATGATGTTTATATATCTCTCTCAGCTGATTCGATATACAAGAGCTTGTTCTGCGTTTGGACAGTTTTTAAATCGAGGCAGACTACTGACAAATAAGATGATGTAACAGAGGTTTAACAGTCTCGTTTAAAATCAGCATTTCGAAATGTCTATGGTCGTTATAATGATCTAGTTTGCCATTACAACCTATCATTGGGTCAAATGCTGCCTGACGTATACAAGGTGAAGATAACGAACAGTGATCAATCTCATAACTCCTATAAGCAATACACAATAGATAGTTGGGCAAACACGGAACCCTGGACACACCAGAGGTGGGATCAGGTGCCTAGGAGGAGTAAACATCCCCTGTTGACCGATTTCATATTGATTGTTAGGCCGTTATTGGCACACTGATTTTGACTATACGGACTATTCAGTTTACATGATCAAGGCTCACGGCGAGTGTGACTGGTCAACAAGGGATGCTTACTTCTCCTAGGCACCTGATCCCACCTCTGGTATGTACAGGTGTCCGTATTTGCCCAACTCTTTATTTTGTATTCATTATAGGAGTTATGAGATTGATCAGTGTTCGTTGTCTTCACCTTTCATGTATCCTATTCTACACATATTTACACATGTAATATCATTTGATATATGGGGTGTCTTCATTTTTTTAAGAAATTTGCCTATAATTCGAAACTATTACCTGCTATGTGTGCCTTTGAAAGTTGTACATATTTTAGATCAGCACCAAATTAACTCCCTTGCAAATAAAGGCAATCGAACCAATAAAATCAAAAATTCAACTCTACATGTATTCTAGTCGAGTTAGGTGTCCGTAAATAGACGGGTCATGCGTAGCGAACCACGACTTTGCGCACGAGCGGGTTTCCGGCATTGAGACGCTCACTCGAAGTCAAACCATGCAACTATTCAGACATATTGTTTATTCTATGTATTACCTGTGTGTTAGTTATGTCCAACATGCCTGTGTTGAACCTCTGCCATATGTATGTATGTATGCTTTGCATTAAATGCCATGCTACTATTTACTAAATAGTAGTCGCATTTTCATATACCCTCGCTTTGTAATTCCTTGATATTTTAACACAGCAAGAATGTCAACAGTATATATCCCCTTCCTCGGACAACGGTAATAGTATCATTTATGAAATACCTCATTTTCTCGACATTTTCTCCCTCGTCAACTTTTGTCTTCCCACTTCTCTCCCTCCATCCTTTTTTTTTTTTTTGCACCCATGTTTTCCCTCCCTGATTTACATAAGTAACAACAACGCTTCGACAAATCAAAGTTGTTTATTTCAGTATTTTTAACGGGACAATCATTTGCAATATTGTAAACTAGAAATTGAATAAAAGATACATATAAAAATATTAAGTCACAGCGTACAAAAAAAATTATGTATATATACAACGGCAAATAAATGGGGAATGTTGGATGGATGACTGCGGATTTCTGGATCTTTTGGTATCATGTCAAGGTTCTTAGAAGGCGATTACGGTAACAATAATTGAATGAGGCAAAGTAAACTGACGACGAAGAGTGATGGGCTTGTGGAAGAGGCAGCCAATTTCACGACGGAAATTCTAGAGTCCACGGGCACTCTGCCTCCTGAAGAAAAACAAATTGAAATTGGAAATGATTTTCTACAAATACAAATGAAAATATACAACAGGAGACAAAATATAAAATATTTTTATAAGATTACACGTACATTGTACTTTCCTAAAAATTGTAAAGATTCTATTTTCGTTAAATTACTTATTTTCGTTTATCTGAAATGGTGGTTTAAAAGTAGAGGATTCACCTAGTGTAAAATACTGCGTGGGACTCATTTTGCCGTCCCCTCCTTTGCTAAATCCCAGAACGCGGAGGGCATAAACATATCCTTTGGATATTCCATATACCACCCCATATGTTTCCTTGCCAACAACAGTGTCATTAGCGGATTTGATGTTTTCTCCAAGAAGCCACCATCGTATCTTTAAAAGAAACAAGAAATGTTTGTAAAACATGTATACCCCTATGGTGCAAAATTGAAAAGGGTTATACACATGCATCATTTAATTGATAGTAGTGCCAAACCATTTCAAAATATTGAGCAGACAATATCTTCCTATGTCAAGAGTGGATTGACAATGTGATCTAAAAATCAATAGGGGTCAACTACTTATGCTGTACCAGTGTACCAAGTTTGGTGTTAATCAAGCTATACTTATTCTTAAAATATAGGAGACAATATATTACTATGTCCAGTTTAACCACTGACTTTTGACCAGGTGACTTCAAAATCAATAGGGGCCATCTACTCCTTAAGATGTACCAGTGTACCAAGTTTGATGTCTGTCAAGCAAAGGGTTCTCAAGATATTGAGCTGACAGTATATTCCTATGTCCAGTTTGACCCTTGACCTTTGACCTCAAAATTAATAGGGGTCATTTTCTCCTGAAGATGTACCAGAGTAATAAGTTTGATGTGTGTCAAGCAAAGAGTTTTCTAGACATTGAGCGGTCAGTACATTCCTATGTCTAGTTTGATCCTTGATCTTTGACCTCAAAATCAATGGGGGTCATCTACTTTTTTATGATGTACCAGTGTACCATGTTTGATGTCTGTCAAGCAAAGGGTTCTCAAGATATTGAGCGAACAGCGTCTTCTTATGTCCAGAGGGGATTGACCCTTGACCTTTTGATCTGAAAATCGATAGGGGTCCTCTTCTACTCATAACCACATATGAAATATCATTACGATCAAGTAAATGGTTCTCAAGATAGTGAGTAGACAACATGTGGTCTAACGATCGAACGACAGACAGGTGCAAAGCAATATGCCCCTCTTCTTTGAAGGGGGGCATAATAAACATTAAGGTGTACATTGGGGAGGGGGGCAGAAATATGACGGTTGATGTCATAACTTCTATTTTACAACATACAGACATAAACTCCTGTGAGAAAATAATCTTTAACACTTAAGACATTGGTTCCATTTTATTCGAGAGAATATTCCTCTCCTTATTTTCACCTAATTTGTCCTCTTTGAGCTCTCTAGCAAAAATTGGGTGGATCAAAAAGCGAGAGATCTACCCATTATAAAAACCTTGGATTTACAACTCAGCTTTTCCTGCGCGCGTTTCAGGTCTTATATTTCTGTAGTTTTACATCGCCGCCTCAATATTTTATATAGAAAATACGTTACAAAGTTTCCCTCTACAGTTGTTTCAAGATAAACCTTTAAAAAATAAGTAGGAACAAATCGACAGCATACGCACTATACAGTAGACAATTATTGTATAGCTTCTTTGTCAAGCTGTTGTCCCGAGCTAGGGATGAAGACCTGTGAAATCCATTGCCCAAGGCCGGAGGTTGAGGGACATCAGTTGAATGGTACTCAAGAAGCCATCGAATAAGTGATTTATTACCTAACCTACTATATAATTCTTTAATTCAGTAACAACTAAAACATGCAAATAATCAGTATATGTTATTATATAATTAAGAAATAAAGATCGCGTTTTCATGTATATTGACCGGTGCCACTAACTACCCAAATGAACATCATTGTTATAAATCGTCAAACACCTGTGTGAATATCATTTGGATAAAAATAGACATAAGACATTTGTATCTTTATAAAGACTTGTTATTAGGATAATCTATGTACTGTAATGAATTAATATTGAGAAAAAAGAAGTATTTGAGTCTCGAAATCGTTATGGTTTGGGTTTTTTAAAATTCTTTTCGGGTTATTAGTTGTACCGGTCATTTTGAAAAGCTGTGGTAAGTGAAAGTGGAGACGGTTTTAGAATTTTCAGTCACTTGGCGCTAAATTACGGACTTCAGTTTATGAATAGGGGTAAGAAATTCAACTTAGAAATGATATATAATACCGCAGATTCTATGTAATAGCTTGTTGTAATGCTCAAACATTCTGTTAGTCGTACATGTATAGTGGCAGGACCCAGCTAAAAGTCGACCAAAAAATGGTAAGCATTTTTTCGAATTCATTTCTGCATATCTTGGAAAGTATACGGCATTTCGGAATGAACTTTGGTAGTAATGTAGATTGATTATGTATGAATATATTAGAATACAGAGGATGATTTTATATCATTTGGTTTATTGTTTTTACATCGACCAACTTGGGTACCCTCTTTTATAGTAAATTCTAACCCAAGCGATACAATTGCCTGTGCATGTAGCACAAGAATCGAAGTGAATATAAAATGAGACGAAAGCGTTGTGCCTTACCACATTTCCTTCCAGTGTTCCTTGAGTTTAGATATTTCAAACCTGTTTTGTACACTTGTGAAGACCTACCTTGTACCCCCTCAGAGTTTCCTCGAACAGTCCCGTGGACACACCTCTCCATTCTACGTACACACTGTCTGCTCCGTGAGATCGAATGTTCACAAATTCCGGATATAGTAATGGTGCTGGAAATACGGACAATGTGCGTTATGATTTGTTATGTATCAACTGAAGACAGTATAGGTCGATATTTGCTCCTGAGTTTACACAAGTCGAATGTCAGTGTCAACGTCTTAACATACGGAAACATATATATAAAATGTGCCTACGATTTAGACAGGTGCCCAGAAGCTGCTTTTCGCTGGGATTACTCTCTCCAGCCGTGTTGAACACCTGGACGGTCACCCAATAATCTGTATTCGGTTCCAGGCCTATGACGTTGTTTCCGGTCATATATCCATAATGATATGCTGTCACGCCCTTCCTGTTTGGGTCATTGGCATCCTCAACATTAATCTGCAATTGGTGGTAGTGGAATACTGAACAATTGATAATGTACATCTGGACATAGGTTAATGACCACCTTATTTATGTACCTTTGTATCAAATCACTTCGGTAATTACACACAACAATATGATTTTTTGTTGGGGATTGTTGTATTACAGAAAGGTAAAGGTAGCGAACAGTGATCAATCTCATAACTCCTATAAAGGTGAAGATAACGAACATTGATCAAACTCATAACTCCTATAAGGGTGAAGATAACGAACAGTGATCAAACTCTTAACTCCTATAAGCAATAAAAAAATAGATAGTTGGGCAAACACGGACCCCTGGACACATCAGAGGTGGGATCAGGTGTCTAGGAGGAGTAAGCATCCCCTGTCGACCGGTCACACTCGCCGTGAGCCCTAGATCTTGATCAGGTAAATTGAGTTATCCGTAGTCAAAATCAGTGTGTCACAAACGGTCTAACAATGGGTATGAAACACGTCAGACAGCATTTGACCCAATGATAGGTTGTATTGGCAAAATAGATTGTTATAACGACCATAGAATTTGTGAAATTCTGACTTTAAACGAGACTGTTGAAACCCTGGGGACAAACACGAGACTGTCTATATATATTCATGAGATCGATGTTTAGGTATGTATCCTGATTATCTTGATTTTGCACAATCCGTGACCTTGGAACTCTATATGATCTTAATACCCAGACCGAGTTGGCTTGCTTAGTTCATACATGTACATGTCCCGCACTTCAGATCTCCAGATTTTTTCCGCATTTAAAATATGGAAAAAGTTCAGAGCTCCGTATTTTTTCCAGATGAAATATTTTCTAAGTTCTGCATTCCTATTGCATTTCTGATTGAAAATAGACTAAGTCCAACTTTCCATATTTTTTCCACATATTTTCCAGATTTTCCCCACATATTTTCCAGATTTGTTCCTTATTTCCTTACTTTCTTAGTTTCACCCAATTTTTCGTATTTTTTCTGCATCTAAATACGGGAAAATACAGAAATATATGGAGATCTGAGGTGCGGGGTGTTACAGATTAAGTTTTTCCTGATGTGTTTCCATATCTACTAGTATGCATCTCTTACAATGTGCAATCATGGTACTTTCGCTAGGTTGACTTTCCGCAAAGTTGTATCAGAATTCAATAGTCTAAATAACCCCAGATATCGATTGATTAATTATTATAGTAATTCATAAAATCAGATCACGATCGTATGAAGATGTGATGGTCCTCAAGTTTTGGCCAGTTTCATTATATATCGAGTCGTCATCAGCTTAAGGAAGAAAATGTCACAAAGCCCTATGAAGACTATTTGCCCACGAAAGTCCACAATTGTGATTTTGTTTCAAATTAAGTGTATTTTGTACAAGAATCCCAATGTCAGTTGTTATCTTAAATTTCGTCAAAATGACGCAGAAACAGAATTATGACATCACAAAGAAGACGTTTTGCGGTTGTTTTAAATTTTGAAACAAAGTGGTTATAATTATTGAGCATTTCTTCTAGAAAAGATGAACGTACATGTAGGCTTGAATAAACTATAGCTTTATCTTTCCAGTATAAATATATGATAGGAAAAATGTTTGTCCAAAACTACGTTGTATGTTTTCTATACGTTAAAAGTTCACAAAAATGTATATATATATATATATATATATATATATATATATATATATATATAGGATACCTGTAGATAGTAAATTCAAACCCAAGCGATATAATTGCCTGTGGATGCTATGTACTTCAAATTTCTATAAAATCCAAAGACAAATTATATTAATTGTACTGAACATGACATCTTTTATGATGAATAAGAAGGTTTGATATTTTTAAAGCTTTCAAATTTCGAGTTTTACGGGGTCCCAGAACAACTATTAGCATGTGGTACGACAACCTTGATTTGTATATGTACATGTACAACATATTTTTTATATGGGAAAGGTTTTCTAAATTGCTAGAATTTGTAACCAATCCTTTTGTATATCCATACGATAGAATATATTCAAATTTTAAAATGTTATCATACATCGACCTTAGACAATGTTTCTGTTTCATGTCAGCGTCCACCGTGACATCGGACGTCAGTTTTAAATAAAGGACACGTGACTTTCGCGTCTAATGATGATTGGACCGGCTTCCACAAACGAGCACTGTCTTGCCTCACGAAGCCAGCAATCTACTGTCTGAGCTATCGCGAGTTTCACTTCAATACTAGTGCATGTAAATGTCTGATTGTCAATAAAACTTTCAAAACTGGGAAACTAGTCTTTAATACTAACATAAATCTCAGTGAGCTACCTCAAAGCCTCGAATGACCCCTTTGATCGCCTTTCTGGTGTTTGGCATTGGATCCCAAGTTACCCACAATGCAGTGGAATTGATCTCCCAACCGTTGACGTTTGTTGGGCGAAGTAAGGGTACTGCAATATGTATTGGAAAAATTAAACAACTATACTGAAACAATCACAACTTGCATTTCTGGCGAACTAGGAAAACACTGTTTTTTCACTCGCTAGTACTATTAAAATTTTAACCTGCTGTTGAAAAATTATTCTGGTCATTTTGCAATATGGAGAAATGCGACCTATGCTGTGGGATTGTGACTCTTTCCCATTTTTTTTAAAAGTTACTTGCAATGATCCATGTATGAAAGGTGAAGATAACGAACAGTGATCAATCTCATAACTCCTGTAAGCAATACAAAATAGATAGTTGGACAAACATGGACCCCTGGACACACCAGAGGTGGGACCAGGTGTCTAGGAGGTGTAATCATCCCCTGTCGACCGGTCACACCCGCCGTGAGCCCCATATCCTGATCAGGTAAACAGAGTTATCCGTAGTCAAAATCAGTGTGCCAAGAATGGTCTAACAATCGGTATGAAACATGTCAACTAGATCGTTATAACGACCATAGAATTTGCGTTTTAGTTAAAATTCAATGGGGTCTTTTCCTCAAGCGTGGGATTGATCCAAAGTTGCTATTTTTACTTTTCAAACAACCCATGAAATAAAAAATGTCCCGTACTACCACAGTTTAAAATTGAATTTACAACGCTGAATTATAACCCCTGGTCATTTTACAACGGCAGTTAAAAAAAATATGTTACACAGACAGGCTCACGAAGCTGCACGTGAAAAGGTGTTTGAGGACAGGACTTCTCCCCCTAATCCACTGTACAATAAGTGTACACACAGTACTTGATATCGAGAGAAAAAAACGAACATCAAGTGCTGGTAAAGAGGAAATGGGGATCCTATCCTTAAAGTACCTTGGTATAAAATGTAACCGACATTCTTAGATGTTCACTTATCACTTACTTCCCTCCGAGGAATAGACAGTGGTAGACGTACTGTTTGGCCCGTCACCATATTTATTGAACACACCAACTTTCACTTCATATGGCAAGTAAAATAACTCATCGTTGTGTAGATTTACTGTGTAAGATACGTTGTTACCAGAAACCATTTTAGTAAAGATGTAGTCCGTCTCCAACACTCTTTTCTGAAATCAATAATCAACTTAACATCACTATTATATTCCTTATTGATGTTGGTGCGAGAATATCTGCATGTGGTAAATGTAGTTTGACATGAGGAGAAAAAATTCTTGCATCTAAAAAGCCATAAGCAAAGTTGCATCAAGTGACTATTTACACTTTATACATGAATATGCGGTGTCAGTACTCACGGGTATATATGCACCCCGTGGAAAGTTTCAGTGCAGTTGTTTTCAAAGTACAGTGAAAATTGCCTAATCAAACACCTGTGCAATCCGTTTCATTGGACAATCTGATCTTTATTTTCATTCTTGATTTCGTATTTTCATTTTTGGTACACTATCTATTCCTCATTTTTGGTACACTTTTTATTCCTCATTATTTGGTACAAAAAATGTCACCCAGTGCATATCGGATTAGACAGGTTTCACAATATTACATATTCGATCTATACTACAATTTCTGACGTTAGGATTATAAGACACCTTTAGATATAAGTAGTCTCTATAAACATTCACGCATATTTCTAAAATATCAAGGGAAGGAAATGGGTGGGGCGGGCGGACAGGGTAAAAAGGAAGGGAAAAGAACGAAGATAGGGGAGGGAGAGGAAGGAGAAGAGGAAGAAGAGGGGGAATAGAAAAGGGGAGAAATAAGAGGGGAGGAGGGAATAAAGGAAAAGGGGGCTGGATAGGGGAGGTGGGAGAGGTGAACCCCATGACCATATCATACGACGACAATAAGGGTGTAACAAGAACTTGAATTTTTCTTTCTGTGATCATCAGATGTCTAAAATGTCTGGATAATGACCCAGATGATAAACAGCCTTTATATATGAAGTATGAATATAAAATAAATGTTATACAAAGATATGGTGCATCTTCCGTATTGAAGACAAAAGGATTGATGGCAGGTTTGATTTTTAATTTTTTAATGACGAAGTCGATAGCTTCCCGTACCTATTACCACAAAAACTTCGCATTCAGTTTCGTTTTAGTATATGAACAACTTGTATTGGTCTTATATTTTTCATTTGTAGTAGAGTCGATCACAGAATGTATGGCAACAGATTGCTAGTACCTCATCAAATTCGTATGTGGTTCCATTTTTTCTCCAGTACACAATATAACCGACGTTGGGTCCACATCTATCTTCCTTTGATAATAACTGCAAAATTCAGAACTCATATTTTATAATTTCTAGCGCCCTCCGGAAGTACGTTTAGTGTTTTTGCATCTCGTGAGCATGCTCTGGGTGCCATAATGCGGCATTCACACATTTGTGACATCATTGATAAAGCTTTTACTTAAGTAGCAATAATGTTTTAAATACCAGACTAACAATAATGCCGTTAGTCTTCAGATTTTATACAACCCAGGAATAGCTGGTTATACGCAGTCGATATATAGGTTAATCTTGACTAAAAATAACTTCTTCATGTATACTGTAGAGAACAGCATGCTGTTGTCCTACTTTGCGTCGACAATCTTATATTTGATTGTTGATTTTTTAAATAATACATCTTAGTAACAAATAGAAATCATAAAATAAGTATGTTGCGGTATTAATCTTTTTCTTTTTTCTTTTTTATCAATATTGGCACACATATACCTGTTATAAACGCCAGAAAATTGCAATTTTCCTTAAACATCAAAGTCTGGTGAAAATGATATAATAGTATTCATAACAATTTCATAACGAAGTCAGTAGCCCCCCCCCCCTACCTATTACCACTGTGTTACGCCTATTCTTATACAGTGTTACGCCTAGTTTTATTACAAGTAAAGTTTGGTTTTATATCTGGCTACGCCTAATGTATACTGTACCACGCCACGGTTTTATATATCGCGTTACATCTAGTTTTATACCACGCTACATCTAGTTTTATACCACGCTACATCTAGTTTTATACCGCGCTACATCTAGTTTTATACCGCGCTACATCTACTTTTATACCGCGCTACATCTAGTTTTATACCGCGCTACATCTACTTTTATACCGCGCTACATCTGGTATTATATTGTGTTACGCATGGTTGTACAGTGTACACTGTGTTACATCTGGTATTATATTGTGTTACGCATGGTTGTACAGTGTATACTGTGTTACACCTAGTGTTATATTGTGTTACGCATGGTTGTACAGTGTATACTGTGTTACACCTAGTATTATATTGTGTTACGCATGGTTGTACAGTGTACACTGTGTTACACCTAGTGTTATATTGTGTTACGCATGGTTGTACAGTGTATACTGTGTTACACCTAGTGTTATATTGTGTTACGCATGGTTGTACAGTGTATACTGTGTTACACCTAGTGTTATATTGTGTTACGCATGGTTGTACAGTGTATACTGTGTTACACCTAGTGTTATATTGTGTTACGCATGGTTGTACAGCGTACACTGTGTTACACCTAGTGTTATATTGTGTTACGCATGGTTGTACAGTGTATACTGTGTTACACCTAGTGTTATATTGTGTTACGCATGGTTGTACAGTGTACACTGTGTTACACCTAGTATTATATTGTGTTACGCATGGTTGTACAGTGTACACTGTGTTACACCTAGTGTTATATTGTGTTACGCATGGTTGTACAGTGTACACTGTGTTACACCTAGTGTTATATTGTGTTACGCATGGTTGTACAGTGTATACTGTGTTACACCTAGTATTATATTGTGTTACGCATGGTTGTACAGTGTATACTGTGTTACACCTAGTGTTATATTGTGTTACGCATGGTTGTACAGTGTATACTGTGTTACACCTAGTGTTATATTGTGTTACGCATGGTTGTACAGTGTATACTGTGTTACACCTAGTGTTATATTGTGTTACGCATGGTTGTACAGTGTACACTGTGTTACATCTGGTATTATATTGTGTTACGCATGGTTGTACAGTGTACACTGTGTTACATCTGGTATTATATTGTGTTACGCATGGTTGTACAGTGTACACAGTGTTACACCTAGTGTTATATTGTGTTACGCATGGTTGTACAGTGTACACAGTGTTACACCTAGTGTTATATTGTGTTACGCATGGTTGTACAGTGTATACTGTGTTACACCTAGTGTTATATTGTGTTACGCATGGTTGTACAGTGTATACTGTGTTACACCTAGTGTTATATTGTGTTACGCATGGTTGTACAGTGTATACTGTGTTACACCTGGTGTTATATTATGTTACGCATGGTTGTACAGTGTATACTGTGTTACACCTGGTGTTATATTGTGTTACGCATGGTTGTACAGTGTACACTGTGTTACATCTGGTATTATATTGTGTTACGCATGGTTGTACAGTGTACACTGTGTTACATCTGATATTATATTGTGTCACGCATGGTTGTACAGTGTACACTGTGTTACACCTAGTGTTATATTGTGTTACGCATGGTTGTACAGTGTATACTGTGTTACACCTAGTGTTATATTGTGTTATGCATGGTTGTACAGTGTATACTGTGTTACACCTAGTGTTACATTGTGTTACGCATGGTTGTACAGTGTATACTGTGTTACACCTAGTATTATATTGTGTTACGCATGGTTGTACAGTGTATACTGTGTTACACCTAGTGTTATATTGTGTTACGCATGGTTGTACAGTGTATACTGTGTTACACCTAGTGTTATATTGTGTTACGCATGGTTGTACAGTGTATACTGTGTTACACCTAGTATTATATTGTGTTACGCATGGTTGTACAGTGTATACTGTGTTACACCTAGTGTTATATTGTGTTACACATGGTTGTACAGTGTATACTGTGTTACACCTAGTGTTACATTGTGTTACGCATGGTTGTACAGTGTATACTGTGTTACACCTAGTGTTACATTGTGTTACGCATGGTTGAACAGTGTATACTGTGTTACACCTAGTGTTATATTGTGTTACGCATGGTTGAACAGTGTATACTGTGTTACACCTAGTGTTATATTGTGTTACGCATGGTTGTACAGTGTATACTGTGTTACACCTAGTGTTATATTGTGTTACGCATGGTTGCACAGTGTATACAATGTTACATCTGGTATTATATTGTGTTACGCATGGTTGTACAGTGTATACTGTGTTACACCTAGTGTTATATTGTGTTACGCATGGTTGTACAGTGTATACTGTGTTACACCTAGTGTTATATTGTGTTACGCATGGTTGTACAGTGTATACTGTGTTACACCTAGTGTTATATTGTGTTACGCATGGTTGTACAGTGTATACTGTGTTACACCTAGTGTTACATTGTGTTACGCATGGTTGTACAGTGTATACTGTGTTACACCTAGTGTTATATTGTGTTACGCATGGTTGTACAGTGTATACTGTGTTACACCTAGTGTTATATTGTGTTACGCATGGTTGCACAGTGTATACAATGTTACATCTGGTATTATATTGTGTTACGCATGGTTGTACAGTGTATAATATTTTACACCTAGTGTTATATTGTGTTACGCATGGTTGTACAGTGTATACTGTGTTACACCTAGTGTTATATTGTGTTACGCATGGTTGTACAGTGTATACTGTGTTACACCTAGTGTTATATTGTGTTACGCATGGTTGTACAGTGTATACTGTGTTACACCTAGTGTTATATTGTGTTACGCATGGTTGCACACTGTATACAATGTTACATCTGGTATTATATTGTGTTACGCATGGTTGTACAGTGTATACTGTGTTACACCTAGTGTTATATTGTGTTACACATGGTTGTACAGTGTATACTGTGTTACACCTAGTATTACATTGTGTTACGCATGATTTTATACTGTGTTAAGCCTATAAATAAATAAATACATGAAATTGTTATTGTCTCACCGTCCATGAAATCGTCAGCACACCGACACTTCCACCCCCTCCCCCTACGTTTTGTACAGCATTTACAGGTCTGTCCCCCTTCAGTTGAATGTACTCTGTAAATACAATATCTTAAAATTACCGGCATTTTGTAATTAGAACTTAAATCATGTTAGCAACCATCATAAATGGAAATATTGTGACCCTACACTGGCAATGAACGTCCTACACCTCTGTGAAATAAAACTGTTAATCCCCCTATATTTCATGAATAGAAGTATCCTTTGATGATTGTGAGCTACAAATATACGATCTGACAGACGACTAAATCGGAATTTTGATATAGGTCGGAAGGGTGTGTGTGTTAGAATGGTATAATGCTACCGCCAGCCATTTCTGTTGAAGTCCATGACTATGGTGGAGAACATCACCAATATCTCATATATATGATAATGATAACTTTCATTCATGTCGATTCGATATATCCCTGTGAGCTCGAAATAAAAGACACCACGGAGTCGTCCACTTCTGCTTCATACTTTGATATTTTATTGAAAGTAGACATTAACGGTAAACTGACAACTCAACTTTATGACAAACGGGATGATTCGATACGCAAGAGCTTGTTCTGCTTACGGTCAGTTTTTTTAATCGAGGCAAGCTACTGACAAACAAGTTGATGGAACAGGGGTTCAACAGTCTCGATTAAAGTCAGCATTTCGCAAATTATATGGTCGTTATAACGATCTTATTTTCCAATACAACCTATCATTGGGTCAAATGCTGTCTGACGTGTTTCATACAGATCGTTAGACCGTTCTTGGCACACTGATTTTGACTACGGATAACTCTGTTTACCTGATAAAGATATAGGCCTCACGGCGGGTGTGACCGGTCGACAGGGGATGCTTACTCCTCCTAGGCACCTGATCCCACCTCTTGTGTGTCCAGGGGTCCCTGTTTGCCCAACTATCTATTTTGCATTGCTTACAGGAGTTATGAGATTGATCACTATTCGTTATATTCAATTTTCATAAGACTTGCTCAAGGCTCTTTGTTGGTAAGTTTCAAAAAAACGCTCGCTAACTGCTCACTGTGATAGGAAAGGCAACCCTAACCACATTGTTGTTTTTATGAATAAATTATTACTTACTGATATCGTAAATGACAGTCTTTAACAAAAACAATCCTTGCTTAACGATTAAATCAATATTAATCTATTATATATTTGAAATTACCAGCCGCTAAGAGAGCGACCAATGGAGTTCAATTAATGACGTCACACCGTCGGTTCCGGTTTATTTAATCAGCAGCACTGTAAACATGACAAGTAACAAACAGTTAAGTTTGGAGCCGTATAGATTTGAGCCCGTTCTTTCGTAAGAAGAAATTGAGAAAAGTAAACGTTCATTCCAATCGCAGACCAGGCAGATGGTACACGTTTCTTCATACAAATGTCTCGAATCTCAACTTGTCATTGCACAAATCATGGATCCACAGTTTATATAGTCTTTTCTATTCAGATGGCTTAGTTGGGTCAGGAATTTCGAGAGAGAAAAACAACTTTTTTCACATCTCCCTTCGCTTTAGTGCAATTAACAGCTTGACAGGAAGGCATCAACCTATTTATTCGTAAAATCTACCACGTTCACACCTTTGATTATTTTAAAATCTCATCAAAACAGGAACAGACGGCGTGACGTCAAAATTATTGATTTTTGTGGTCTTGAATACAAAGAATTCCACATCACGGCAGCCACTTTAGATGGTGGGAATTTCAATTTTTAACGTTTTCAAATTAGTACTGAAGCTTATCTAGGCCGTATATCTACAGAATAGTTAAAAAAATCATCATATAATTAATCCTATCATTTATCATGTAAACATATTTGGGATTGCCTTCCCCTTTTTAGCAGGTGCATGAAATTAAAATCCTTGAGCAAGTCTACTAACAGCAGATAGCACTGGAAACTGTGACCTATTACATATAGCTTGTATTCATCAGCAGGCTGGGCTCTAAATAAATACAGCTGCAGCGTGACAACATTGCTATTCTATGTTTGAAAACCTTACCAGATGGCCTGCTGTACTCTCCGGGTTGGGGAAATCTATTGCGTGCATACACCCTGAACTGGTAACTGTTAAAGGGAACCAGACCAGAGATTGTGTACTGTCTTTTGTCCGCAGCAACATTTCCATCAATCAAAACTTCGAAATCTGATAAATCTGCAAGATATAATTTTAAAAAATATAAGGATGAATGAGAGAAAGATATCTTAATCAGATTTTGAGAATTTATTGTATCAGGTAAGTGGGTGCACAAAAGATCTATATCATAGGATGTTTTTACGATGTAAATCAATCATAAAACACATTATAAAATCAATGCAAATTAATAAAAGACGGTTTTGAGTTTTTCATTCCGTTATTGAATTGAATTTCTATAAAACTATGAAGGTCCAGTATTGGGCCGAATGCAAGAGTAAGAATGAATTCAAGGGAAAATTCATCATAGATAATACTAAAACCTGTACAAACTATTTCTCAAATATCTATAACACGTCAATTTTGAGTACCCACTGTCCTGAAGGGAAGGTAACCTACTCATTGCTAGTGGCCTCCATGTTGGATTTGCTGACGTCAGCGCCTCGATGTTGTACTCCTGCACTTGGGGTCCATGATTCGGAGGTACTGTCCATTTAATTGTGACTGATCGAGTTGTTTCCGATCCTTTAATGCGGTACACCTTTCCCGGCATTCCTGGTGGGCCTACCGGAATTTTAAAAAAATCAAGATATAATTTGGGCAAATTCCTACCGACCGTTGATTGATGTTCACACTTTAACATTTGTATGCCCTATGTTTTTGGCTTTGATATCTATAAATTGTAATAATAGGCGTGAATACAGAACTACTTAATAAATATAGTAGGTCTATTATCATTGATGAATCAGAAATCCGGCAGAAATGAAAGCAGAATGTAAATATAAGAGATAAATTTTATTTAGCGTCGGCGCTTCAGGAAAATTATGCCGAACTGAAATGTTGCAGTTCATATGCTCATGCATTTTCAAAAATAAGTTTTAAATGAATGCACGTTGGGCAAACTGTTGGAAAGGTTGTTGTATATATTGCTACACGTAGCATTGTTTATGTACCTTATCTACATGCTTCAGCATATCATGGAGCTCACGAGTGTCTAATCTATTTCTAACATATACACCTGTACAGCCGTGTTCATCTTTCACTGTCAGAAATACCTACCAGTTTCTGGATATTTTTGTTTACGTTTCGCGAGTTTTTTGGTGTTTTTTTTTTAATTTTTTTATTTTGGTAAAGCGATAAATTCAGGTTTGAATATGGCGGAGACTCTGACTTTTACAGCTGGTGTACCTAATCGCCTTCTTTATGTACAAAACCGTGGAGCTGTCGCGGGAATATAAAATTTGTCTAAGACAGCTTTGAATTCCTGGTGAATCAATTCAACTACTATCGCGCGTGTATTTAAGGTATATATTGAATTTCAAGGGACCGACCTCAATTATTCATTATATCCAAAGTTAAATACGATCATAATTTAATTATATAATACATATTACTGGGAATTTATTTTTACTTCGATATAACAGATAGTTCAATATAAGTGACTTCGGTATAGGTAGAGTAGACTGTGCATACCTTGAACAGACACTGTTGTAGATATAGAGGATTGGGCAATAGTTGACATGGCAACACATTCGTACTTCCCACTGTGGTGGTAGTCTATAAAGTGGATGAAGAGACCAGGGACTCCCATTCTAGAACTCTTAAAGCATAAAATAGAACAGGTGTCATCGTCTCTGTCGGTAATAAATGTGTGATCCGATAAATACGTAACATTTTGATGCTGAATAAATGACAGACAGACTGAGCTTCGTTGATAGACGGAATACAGAGTTGATACGTTTCACAATCTTCGGAGTTCGTCCTTCTTCTCCTCATTGTTTAATGGATAATGCATTACGTTTAAATTTCAGTGTTTTCTTCAGTTAAAATGTTACTCACAGCCAGAGGATAATTTGACGGCGAGTCTATGCACAAGTAATCAATTTTCAATCTTAAATGCATGATTGTAAAGAAAGAAAACGGACATCTTTATGAGCATCCCGCCTGTCATTTTATCTGAAGGTTCGTATCATAGATATACAGTACTTGGTACGGCTAAAAAAAACAACCTGACTGAAAATGAGCTAAAATGTACAATTTATGTAGAATCATTGTATGTGTGTTATATCAACAAAACTAATAAGTATGGATGTCTATTAGGATCAGAAAAAGAGATAATAAAAAACTACGTTTTACCCAAACCCACTACCGATAAATCAATTCACTATTCTACATGTATAATAAACTGGGTCGCCCACTTTAGCAAATTTGCGGAGCACGGGTGCTTTTCAATATATACACGCAAAATTGGTTTGCTCCGTGACTCCTCCCAGGCCCGATTGTTAAATACAGACAACCATAACTTCTTTGTTCAGCGGCTGGGGAAAATGTCGGTCCCGTACTAATTTTGCATTGAAAATTAATGAGAGGTCCTGGATCCGACCTTATAGGGATCGGGGCCCTTGGTAGAAGCTAGGATGCTCTAAAACCTTTCTCTTATTTTTGTTTGATGGAGTTTTTAATTTTGCTAATTGTGTGAATGAAAATCCAAATATTAAATATTTTGAATATATTACGGTATTTTATAAAAACGTAAAAATTAAAAAAAAAAGAAAGAATAGAAAACTACCATCTTCCCATATAAGGGGTACGTCCCAATAACCCTTAACATATAGCTATCCTCCCATTCTTCCATATTCAAGAAATCTTTTCGTCCATGTTTTTACGCCTTTCTTTCTCGCTTTTACACCCTTTCCACCTTTACATTTACATGATTATAGGCTTTTCACGTTATCATGCCTTTGATTCACACTATTACTTCGATAAAAAAAATCTATCCCGTGGGGTTCCGGGTTAGAATAGGTCCTCAGTACCCATTGCTTGTCGTAAGAGGTTACTAAATGGGGCGGTCCTTCGGATGAGACCGCAAAAATCGAGGTCTCGTGTCACAATAAAGATCCCTCCATGCTCAATGGTCATAAGCGCCGAGCATAGGCCTAAATTTTGCAGCCCTTCACCGGCAGTGGTGACGTCTCCATATGAGTGAAATATTCTCGAGCGGGACGTTAAACAATAGTCAATCAATCGATAAAAAATATTCATAAATAAGAATATACAGAAGAGAATATATATATCATAATCATTCTTTGTTATCGAGAAAAAATCGTTATGGCAATCCGAACACACCCCCTCAATAAATTTTACCCGCTTAACAACATTCCACATTGTCACAATTCGAGTATCTATCAACATAATATTAACTGTAATTATAAAACCGGATAAAAAAAGTTGTAAATGTTATAATTTTTAATTTGAATACCTTTTCATACAAAAAGTCCTGTGAAAAGTCTATGACTCTTCCGTTGAACCTCCAAACATAAACAAGGTCAACTCGGGAGGCATCGTATGTTGCCTGACACTCAATGAAAACTGTGTCGTTCCTATTGGATGGGATAACACCAGGAAGCCGTGTTACGATCGAGATGCCACCTACATGGCAAATGAAATCATAATGATCAGCTTTTCATTGTGTAAGATATATACATGTATTTCTCATTATTTTGCTTCAATATTCTCCATAGATTATTTTGATACATTTTCCTTTGACGCTCCACATTATAAAAATGCAATACATAATACCTGTTTCTGACATTAGAACTTACCAACTATTGTCACATTTCCTGTACTCATACTTTCCCCATTCTTGTTCGCCGCCACACATGTGTACAGACCTCTATTAGCGAAACTAATCCCCACGATCTTAAGATACCCGTTCGTCAACTGCTGAGGACCTCTCTGGTTACCATCAGTTACAGTGAGGCTCATTTTCGCGCCATTTTGAAGCCACGAGATGGCGGGCACGGGAGCTGCTTCCGGTATACATGGAATAGTAAGGTTTCCGTTGTTTGCCGCCATAATCACTTTTGGAAGAGGGTTTTTAGCAAAGGATGGTTTAAAAGCTGTAAAAATCATAAAGTATTTCACCAATGCCTGATGTTTAATTTCCATACAGTTTGTTATACAGTGAGGTGTGAAAATAGATAAAATGCACTAGAAGATAGGAAAAACTAATATAATCATCATTTCATGTACTAAACCAGCACCTGTAAATGATCTGAATACATGTACATATACTTTTAAAAGAACAATTACATGTAGCTAATGATTCTAGAAGCTGAAAAATGCGTACAGAGCACTTTAAGTTGCGCGCTGGTCACTGCAGCCCCATACATGTTGCTTGCTTGACAACTGTACATTCCATTGTGAAGGTTCTTTCGAAGATTCCTGATCCTCAAAACATTGGACGAGATCTCGAGTCCATCAGTTCCCGCGGTAATTAGTCGGGCGTTCTTGTACCACACGTATGTTGCTCGCGGACTGGCGATACCTTCACAGCGCCACGTGACATCACTATCTTCATCAACAATGAGGTCTTTTAAAGGATATACAAAATACGGCTTTGCTGCAAATAAAAGAAGAAAATTTGTTTTGCTAAATTATCTGTATACAAAAATTCACCAAAAATTTCTATTGAAAATTTGTCACCTGCATAGATTATAAACTGGTTTAATTTCCTTAGTTCATATGTATCCGTCAGTCCAATATTAAATGTATGACGTCATACTGACCACCAATGGTAAGCAAGAAATCTTTGGAATCAAATTGTGTTCGACCTTTCACGTGACATGTGTATGTTCCCTCATCCGAAAATTGTACATTGGGGATCACCAACACACGGTCGAAGTTGAGCGTGTAGGCCTTGGATGGCATCCCTACATCGCCGGATTTTCTCCAGCTATATTTTAGAGGTATTCTATAAATAGAATGAGTCTCAAATAATGCGAATCTGGACCTCTTTCCTGCAATGATCTTTTCTAAATATAAACTGTATGTTATCCTATCTACGCGTTAGCGGGTTATGCAACATATTGCATTTTTAATTTTTGCAATGTTTGCTACCTTCATCTTCCGTTTAACAAACCCAAGAAAGACATTTTATCATTCATATTTTTCTGTATTTGTGTTTAATGTAAATACTTTTATATAGAGTTTTTGGCCTTTGTTAGATAGACAAGGCCACTAGAAAGAACCTCACGTTGAGATGTCGTGTGGAATCGGTGGATATAAATGTAAATTTCAAACTACATGTAACATACATCACCAAGAAGTGATATCATCTTTTCATCATGTCACTTCATACCTTCCATACGCTAAGCATTCTATTTTAACTGTCTGCCCAAGCCTAGGAGATTTTGGGAACACCGCCGGAAAGTCGTTGTGGATCTGGGGAGGGTACAGCGCCGCCGCTAAAACGATAGTTTGAAATACACTTGTTGGTATATCTATAGATATAGGGTGTGTGGTATATCTATAGAAATAAGAGGGTGTGGTCGGATGGATACATTTGAACGAGTGGTAATTCACATAAATCGAGAAGCCGCCTTTTCAAGAATTTCCACGCGAACCAATGTATCTAAATCATCCTCACACACCCAAACTCTAGTCAGTGGAAACTTAATAAAACGTTAACGCTTTAAACCGTTTACATAAATATTATCCATATCTACAGAATTTTTTAGATTCAAATTTCAGAAGAAAAAGCAGCGACGTCATTAGCCCTATGGTCAACGTAATCATCTTACAAGTCGACAATAAGATCTTTATGTCAACTTGTCAGAAGATAATGTCAACTTCTCATATCTTTGTGTCGGCTTGTCAGATCATTCCTCGACTTGTCATATCATTATGTTGTTAAGGTAGCTCCATCTTCATGTGATGTCACAGGTTTTTGCAAAATCTTTATTTCACTAAAATTTGTGCATGATAAAAATATATCTTTTTGAGGAATTTCATTCACTGGGTATAATAAAAAAAGAATGTAAACTATTTGATATTAACAAGGTCTATATTCTCTATAAATAATAAATCATCTATACTACAAAAATGCTGTCAAGGGCAATAACTTCTGATTTGATCATATATTATTGTATATATGTTCAATATACAAATAACTTCTATGCTGGTATTTCTCTACTGTATGTCTATTATACAACGATTCCACTTATATTCACACTTAATTTACATGTATTTAATTTTACACAAAGTAGGAGTTTTTGGAAACTGTTGAAATTAAAATTTTGTCATTTTAACCAGTTTTTGTATATTCTTATCCTGCAGTTTAATGAAAATGTTCAATTTTTAGATGTTCATATAAACTTTTGTTTTTGGTTGGTTGTATATTGTTTAACGTTACGCTCTAGATTTTTTTCACTCATATGGAGACGTCACCATTGCCGGTGATGGGTTGCAATTTAGGCCTATGCTCGGCTCTTACGTCCTTTGACCAGGGAGGGATATTTATCGTGCCACACCTGCTGTGACACGGAACATTGGTTTTTGCGGTCTCATCCGAAGGACCTCCCCCATTTAGTCGTCTCTTACGACAAGCAATGGGTACTGAGGACCTATTCTAACCCGGATCCTCACAGGTTCTTTTGTTTTTGTATGTCTGGCATTTTTAAAGTTGTCAACATATAGGCCTATATTTTCCTTGGTTATTGATTAAATTAACCTTTGATATGTAATTTACAAGAGGATGCAGCTACCGTAAGTAAATGGACAGCGCATTTAGGCGGGAATTTTTTTTACTGTTACGTTTATTATTTGAGAAGTCGACAAAATGATCTGACAAGTCGACATAATTAAATAACAAGTCGACAAAATGATCTGACAAGTCGACATAATTAAATAACAAGTCGACAAAAAGATCCAACAAGTGACGACATAATTAAATAAGAAGTCGACAAAATGATTTGACAAGTCGACATAATTAAATAATAAGTCGACAAAATGATCTGACAAGTGACGACAGAAATATGCCACCACTGTACATGAATTATATCGCAATATCCAGAATAATTCCTGCAATAAAGCAGAGAGTTAGAAGTAATCTCAAAAGAACGCACGCACCAACTCTACTTGCTGGAAATTTCCTTTAACGTAATCCCGAGGGGAGATTAACGATATAAATATTCACAAGGGCTTCTTTAGGATCTAGCTCAAATATTTACATTATTCTAATAAATCATTAAGGAATCTTGCTCAAAAATTAATTTACTGTCGCCTAATATATCCAGTCTAATGTTGAGGCTTGTTTCAGTTGGAGGTTGATTGGTTGCTAGCCTATCGCCTGGAGACGCCGTTAACGACACAATGCAGTGATAATTCCCCTCGTCGATTTGCTGAACTTCGGAAAAATAAAGATTTCCATCCGCAGAGAGGAAGAAATAGCTGTTTAATTCCTGGATCAAAAAGCTCGTTCCTTTCATCCAATGATAAGATATGGCTGACAAACAGAAAATTAATAAAAATGACACACAATTATACAAAACAAAATTAAGTGGATCTCGGTGGGTATCGTTTGTCAAAGCTATTGTATGAGTACGTTTATTAGTTGTGTGTATCAAACAAGAGGCCCATGGGCCTTATTGCTCCCACAAGATATTGCAATTCCCCCCATGTAATACGTTAAAGCCGAATTATGGCACTAACCTGGGCCCGACCACCCTATTGTGTACAAACTTCAATCTACATGTACATTGACCCTGCATAAACTTTTGTTCTGTTTTTCTGTAAATTCCTGTGCAAACCTTGAACCCTCTCGTGGACCCAGGAGTGATTATTTAAACGCACATTAACTTTATTCACTACTTGAGTACTTTTGCATATTAACATATTGTAACTCTGTGAATCTATTACATAAAACTTTTGAGATCAAACTTAAATATACACTACATATACGCCAAGACACTTTAATACTATCGATACGTTCTATATTTATACATGTAATTAATTATATACCTTCTTAATATCTCTATTACTTTGATGTGTATTTATAACATGTGCATGTAGTGGCCTTGTACCTTGAGAGAAGTTTTATATAGGCTCCGTCTGCTGCCTAATCCTATCATGTTGTACATAATAAAATATTTACATTTCCGATGTTTGTTTGTTTGTTTTTGTTTTGTTTTTTGCCTTTGATGTCTTTTTACAAATTGTAATGATAGCCAATTCCTCATGAATGCGTTGCAACTGTGAACAATGCGCGTATGAATCTCGATAGATATAGTGCGTAGATTGAAATGATAATATAATTCTTAAGTTTCCATATTACTTCATAGATATGCATTTGAAATATGTTTTAGGATGAATTTTCTAGAAACAAACCTGGTGTGTGTGTGGGTGGATTACAATTCAGATATGTTCCTTGGTACAGCGCCACCCGGGTAATACCTGGAGCCACATTAGGGAACTGGGCCAAACCTGAATATAAAATACTTATTAAAACTCTTCTTTACAAACAAACCTGACTATAAAATACTTATTAAAACTCTTCCTTACATACAAACCTGAATACAAAATACTTATTAAAACCCTTCTTTACAAACAAATTTCTTAGCTAAAGAAGTTTCTTATTTCTATGAAATACACTAATATTTTAATCACATAACCATATGCCCTCTACCGGACCCGAGTTCATACGTGGGCCATAAATATCGAGTCACTTCAAAATGTACTGGACAATATCGATGTCGTCTGAGTATTATGAATTTACGGAGTTTCATTCAAGACATGGGTATGTCAATGTAGGGGTACTGATGTCATCATTGCTAAAATAACGAGATATTTTCATTGACCTCCTTTGTATTCTACCTCTCTTGGACATTGATTGATTGATTGAAATATTGTTTAACGTCCCTCTCGAGAGTCTTTCACTCATATGGAGACGTCACCATTCTCGGTGAAAAGATGCAAAATTTGGGCCTATGCTCGGCGCTTACGGCTTTAAGGAGGGAGGGATCTTTATTGTGCCTCACCCGCTGTGACACGGGACCTCGGTTTTTGCGGTCTCATCCTAAGAACCGCCCCTTTTAGTCGCCTCTTACGATAAGCAAGGGGCGCTGAGGACCTATTCCAACCCGGGTCCCCACGGGATGTCGTTGAGTTTTCCGTGAAAACATTTCCTTCATTTTATTTAATTAGTTGAATTACCACGTGAACTATAGCAAAAATTCTGAAAATAACGTTACAACTCTGTCACTCTAAATGGTGTGCCTATTTTAAAACATAAATAATTCTATATTACGTAAATCAAAGTCACTGCTGCCACATATTTGTATTTTTAAAATTAATCATATGTTGTAAACAGATATAACATGATTGTTTTTCTGAATAAACATACACATAAAACACGGCTAGACAAATTAAGTACATCATTATAATGAACAAATCCCAGGAACTCGGACAGGGTTAAATAGGGCGTATAGTGAAAATACATGTACATGTATATTACATGTATGTTTCAGTCTGGAATATGTATCAGAAAAACTGAGTTGATTTAATTGCATGAGTAATGGAGATGAACAGAGAGAGATGGAGATAGATAGGCAGACTGCCAAATTGGTGAAATTCGTGAAACTTGAGGTTCAGACTCCATGGTGGGACTAAACAGGTAATGCAATGAAAATTAATGGAATTTTTAAAAATCCTCTTTACTCCTATGTATGTGGTAGACAAACTAAGTGTATAATACGCTTATGTGTGTCCATTGTCCTTCCATCGCACTTTTTGCCAAGGTCGTAACTTTATAATGGATCCACATTACAAATTCATACTTGGCACAAAGTTTGCTTATGACTAGGAATTGTGTCACGAATATGAATCAAAGTCTTTTGTCAAGGTCAAAGTAAATAGTAAAAGGTAGTTAGAGATGGAGAGAAAAACGCTTGAACTTAAGACCAGTCGTTGCGTCACGACCAAGAGGGAGACCATGGTGATTTTACCAAAGTTTAATTCACTGGTTTAAAAAAAATTGGGATTATTTGTTCAGGATTATAATTCTGGAATAATGAGGCACACAAGCCTTCTTAAGAATAGAAAACGAGTCAATGTCGAGGTTCTTCATTCAAGTATTCCAAATATCGGTCAAGACCATAGGTCAAAAATTAAAGAAGTAATCATTATCATTACTGGGTTTCAGTTTGAAAAATGCAATCGAAGCATAATAAATTTGCAATACTTCTAATCTGGGTTTTTTTTAATTGTGTGGAACTCAGGTGACCGTTTAAACCCACAGGCCTCTTTCTCCTCCAACACAACATTTTCCTATCTACCTACCCAAAAGTCAAAATCGTGGGACGCAACGGGGAAACTTTCAACAGCCTTGCCGTTAATTTTGATAATTAATTATAGCTAATAGGAAATAATAAACTGAATAATAATTGACTTCTACCTAGAAACGAACAGTCGATATATGGATTTTGGGTTCAATATTTGCTTTTTGTGGCGCTTATACAGACTATAAATGTCACATATTTCGGTCCTCCTTATCTGCAACATTTACAAAACTACCCAAATATTTACAGAAGATTCAGCAAGTGATATCAATTTCATCAAATTGTTACTTTACATCTAATTGACAAAATCAAGGTGGCATTTCTCAGTTTCAATAACAAGCATAGAGTGCTAAAAACTGAATTTGCAATTTGATTCGAACACATCTGTCTCACAGAAGGAAATGTCTTCACGGGGAAATATTTCGGAGGCGAGTCCACACTACCACACATCACAATCTGTATTCGCCATTCACGTTGTCGGTTCCACCACCCTATTGGTTACGGGAATTCTTGTGAATGCATTTAGCATCGGTGTCATCATCCGTCTGAAACTATATCGTGAAACTTCAGTTCTCTTTACACTTCATTTGATGTTCGTCAACCTTACAGCAATCATCATAGGTATGCCTCTTGCATTATTGAATTCATTTCATCCAATCGTGAAAAAGGACATGTTTTGCAGGATGAGCGGATTCATCGTATTTGGTCTGATTGGAGTTCAAATGTGTAATATTACATTGCTGTCTGTAAGTGCTTACGTGAAAGTTGCTCAGGGTACTTTTGGGAAAGTGATTTTCTCTAGAACTCGCAACACTGTGTCATGTCTCGTTTTTATATGGGTTTTGCCTTTTGCAAATATGTCAATGCCTATGAGCGAAATTTGGGGTGAATTTGCCGTTTCCCTCCATCAGCCCTGGTGTTTTCCTTTTTCCGGTACTTACGGAACCTTTTTGGTGTGTTTCACCCTCGTTGTGACTTTGTCGGCACTTCTTTTTTCTTATGTTGGAATCGTGCGTACCGTTGTACGAAGCAGAAGAAAGGTTGAGGCCGCGAACCAGCTTCCTCGCCAAAACAGAAAAAAATTCATCAACGAACGACAACTTATTATTACTCTCATTATCATGGCGACTTCATATATAATCCTCTTTCTTCCATCAGGCCTTCTTCCGGTCACAGACCCCGACTCCAGACTTGGTGTGGATCTTCATGTGATTTTCACTTATATCATGTGGTCACAGAATGTAGTTGAAACTCTGATATATTCTGTCTTACATACCAAAATCAGACATGGAATCAAATTATTTTTCATTTGTAAGAAAGCCGACACGGTTTTAGGCTGAAATGTTGGAATGGGAAAATCAGCAACCACAAACTATTAGTGTATTTTTCACATTCGGTGATTTTATATTAGCATCATTTTAACCTTGCATAGATCTAGAAATCATTGTATCTAAATTTCTTAAATTGAACAGAAGGTTTGACCAAACCCATGGCGGTTTCAGATCACACGGAGTGTGATTTTTGGATCTTACAGTGTATGTAATGATTACGTCATGTATTTCTCTAGTTAACTAGTTTATCATATTTCTTATTTTAATTTCACCGTGTACAATGCCACATGCGGGGACCGTGATCGGTGTAGCGCGGGGGTGTGATTTCGAAGCGAAGAAAGTAGGTCAATAAGTATTCAAAGACTGATTGTGTTTAATCAAAATAAATCTAGATAGCCAAAAGTATTGCACGGAAGACAATGGTTATTGGCAAGCTAGCACTAGCAACTGGGGAGTTTAGAACTCTTTGGAAATACCCAAACACTTCGACAATATACAAGTAGGGTAGGCGCCGGGTATATTTTTCGGTGTATTTAATGAGAAATATCCACTCCTACTGCATAAACTCCAAAGTTTTTTTGACCAGAAACATTACCTTTGAATGGGACTCAATATTCGACTGAAAAAACCAACACAAAAGCATGATATGCCGAGTATTTGACTGAAAACCCTGTGTGGCGTAGGGGGGTGAAAATCTTGTGGCGTAAGGGGGCCGAGAATCCTTTTAACGTAAGCAAAGTTTCTCACTAAAATACACATCTTCAGCACAGCGAATATTGTCTTTATTCAAAATTATATGGAAAATTCTCAAATCATTTTGTTCAAAGGGAACCCAAGTAAAATCACAGTGTATGATTGACTGTTATCTATATGTTTAAACTTATGTGTGTTTTGCAGAGTAAAACTGATTGCATGTAGAGGAAATGATGGAATCCCAACCAAACAAGCACATATATACGATTTGTGCGAGAAATATTATATGCGTCAAAATCAAACTTAAGGCATTTTTCACAGTGCAGCGCGAGATATTTCCCCCTGAATACAGGTGGCGCATAACACGTTGCGGTCCTATTCTCCACTCAAAGGTTCGTGCGCTACGAGCACCAATCTAATTAAAATTAGATGTTAGATCCGCTAACATACTCGCTACACGTCATCTTTGTTGAAGTATACATGAAAAGATCCCCCGATGTCGCCATAGTTTAAAATTTAAACCAAACACGCGATAAATAAGTCACGATCGTGGGTGCCGCCATTTTTTCTCTTTCTTACGTAAACAATATATGGAATTGCGATATGAAGGCGGAAATTTGATTGGCTGTTGCAAATTTGACCTCTATGGGATGTTAGATGTTTGTGTAGCGAGCGGATCTAACATCTAATTCTAATTAGATTGTACGAGCACTAGACCTCTGTCAACGGCTTTTTACAGAAATCTTGTAAAAGTTTCTAATAATTCAACATTTATGTTTTGGACTAAATATTTAGTCATATTATGAAATGCTTTTGGTGCAATTTAATGGGTGCTTACTGTAAAATGTTTAAAATCACGGTTTTCTGATACTAAATTTGGAACTACTTCGTAATATGCGTATGAATGTAGGTCATTCACGTGGTAGAGATCACTGTAAACATGGAATCAAAAGTAAGGAAGGCTGTAAAACATTCCATAACACTTGTAAAATAAGAGACAAACAGCTTAATGGTAAAAATGTACTTATCAAAGTGCCAGTGCGTTATGAAAGAGCCTGATGTATCACATGTTGCCAGAACTTTTAAAAGGAAAGGAAATGAGAATGGCTGTGTATATCATTTGATTGTATTGTCACGTGATTGCAAGTGTTGACAGAGATGCAAGAGAATCTTGCGTAACGCACCCTTTGGCGAGAGAATGCTTGCGGTCCATGTTCAAACAAACTCTGGCTGAGTTTGGTTGCGGTCCTCAATTCATTGCAGCATTATAAGGATTTACTATTTCTGGTTGTACATGTAAATAAGTGCCAGTTAAGGAATAGTGTAATTACTGACAATTTGAAATGATATTGCTGACGCTGTACAATACTTTTAGTCATTGATTATATTTATGTGTCCCTTGTGTGATTTTTCGCAGTCCTAAAAAAAATTATACCAGGGTAAGGATGTCATTAAAATATCAAGTTTTCATTATTACTTTTCAGAAATTACATGTAGAAACAAAGCATGCAAGTATTATCTTGTAATCATTTCACACTGTGGACAAAAATATACATGTACATCAGGAGTCAATGACCGCAACATGTTAATTTTATCGAACACGCTTCTCTAATGCAATATTTTTGTTGAAATATGTTTACTCATGTGTAATTCGATCTTTTGAAAATCAATGTTAGTGTAAATCAACTTACTCAAATGTACACAAAAATAATTATCAAACACGTAGCAATAGAAGGGAGTGTTTTTTACTGTACGTGCATAGTTAGTTAATTTTACAAACAAAGTTTGATCTATAAAATACCTCCATTAATAAAATAATATTTGAATTATAAAATTTAAGGAACCGATCAATCTCTTGCACTCCATCCCCCGCGATTTAGGATTTAAACTGGGTTTTGTTATATTTGTTTCGTTTTTGCTTTTCAAGAATTTTCAGACGCTTGTGAAGTGGACGTCTCCCCCCACCCCTCCCCTCCCCACTTTTGGGGGGGGGGAAATCCTACGTGCCTGAAAACATTTATATCATATGCTTTCATCTTGCTTTATTTCTGGATATTCGTGAAATTCTTGGTATTACATGTAATTTAATACCAGTACAAGGTAAATATCTAAAGCTTTCAAAAAAGTGAAACGATTGTACATAAATCAATATTAGGGTGAGATAGACAGGGAATCCACACATTTAAAAGATATTATGGTGCAAAAAATGGGGGGGGGGGGCTAAGTAGTATCCATACCTCAGGTGTCTGTGTTTATTTAACCAAAGATTGTTTTTCTTTCTGATCATTGCATTATCTGAAATTATCAATAGTTCATGTCAATTTCATTAAAATATGAAACTGTCTTAATCATCTGGTATTGTGGTATTTTAGAAAATGTTTTTAATGAAAATGTAATGGCATAGAAAGTCACACACATCATTATCGGTTTATCGTACGAATATCAGAGTAACTTTGAACAAGTTTGAATTTGATATTTATATATTCACTGTGTTCAAGATGAGGATTTTGGTAAGAAACTTTGCGAGTCTCAGTCCCCCTACGCCACAAGATTTTCACCCCCCTACGCCACACAGGGTTTTCAGTCAAATACTCGGCATATCATGCTTTTGTGTTGGTTTTTTCAGTCGAATATTGAGTCCCATTCAAAGGTAATGTTTCTGGTCAAAAAAACTTTGGAGTTTATGCAGTAGGAGTGGATATTTCTCATTAAATACACCGAAAAATATACCCGGCGCCTACCCTACTTGTATATTGTCGAAGTGTTTGGGTATTTCCAAAGAGTTCTAAACTCCCCAGTTGCTAGTGCTAGCTTGCCAATAACCACTGTCTTCCGTGCAATACTTTTGGCTATCTAGATTTATTTTGATTAAACACAATCAGTCTTTGAATACTTATTGACCTACTTTCTTCGCTTCGAAATCACATCCCCGCGCTACACCGATCACGGTCCCCGCATGTGGCATTGTACACGGTGATTTCTCGAAATGGAATCATATCAAAATCATTTTTGATCAATATCATTGCTAACCATTATTATTACGAAATCATTCATAATTACATCACTTGACATTGGAAATTAATAACTTTTCAGTTCATTCATTAAAGTCACGCTGATGGCAAAGTACAACATACTTTATGACTTGTTGTTTATACTATAGAATAATCCTGCAGTGAAGGGCTCTTGTGATAAAAATGAATAAAAACCATCTTAGATGGTGTCATTTGTTCGCCGATTTTGACTCCGAAGGCCTCAAGTGGATCGGCATCCACGATGCACTGTGTCAAAGAGTGCCAGAGGGAGATAGTGGCTCATCCGACAGACCCGTGACTCTCGTTTCTAAATCTCGAACGTTTGGAGGATGAGCATTCACTACCAACATTTACACATTAAAGTGGATCGCGGTCAAGGTTCGAGCTAATTTCTGTGGAAACGAGGGGGTTATTTATATTCGCTCTTTCCAATAACCCCCTCGTTTCCACAGAAATTAGGTTGGAGCAGGACTCGTACCCACGTCGACCTCCCGGTCATATAATAACTAAGGAGAAAGAATTAACTGCATCATGTACAACAGATCACGAAATACTCACTTCCAAAGGTGACCTTTGCTGGAGCACTGCGCACTGAACCATAAATATTGGAAACTTCGCAATGATAAGTGCCCGCGTCCCGTCTCTCGTCGATCCGGTTAAACGTCAGCTTTCCGTTACTGATGGTGTAGAAATCGGACATGCTGATGACCTTCGTACTTCCGCTGACGTCAGTTTTGTACCAATTGTACTTTGGTTGTGGATTTCCAGTGGCATCGCATTCAATACTTGGCAGATAAGACCTATTTGTAAGGACGACGTTGAATGGATGTAGGGTAAATCTGGGTCCCTTCGGGGCTAAAGAAGGATCTGTGATATTTGAACCATAAGCTGGAAAAAAAACCATGATTGCATGTTTATGAAGTGTGTTTACTGTCAACTTTGGTACTGTTCTTATTAAGCAATTAAAATGTACATCGACAGGAAACCAAACCTGACTGATCACGGTCTGTACATTAATATTGATGTCATTTACAGATTACAAGAGGTATCAGATTTGTGTCGTACTGAAATCTCGGTTCTCCTGGAGGAGGCGCTGAGTTTCACTCCTTGGAATTTCACAGATAAACTTGTAAGGCGCCCCTCCGTCTATTGTGCTCCAGGCGTATTTCAAAAGCGTCACTGCAAGAAAAGAGAAATCTTGAAGAATTGACATTTTTATCGCTGATCCTTGTGGTCGGTAGTGATTGCATGTCGGACACGATGTTTTCCTCAGAGCAATATGGTTTCCTCCCAACAAATGACCACAATATCATTGCTATGGAACATCAAATTAACATAAACTCAAATAATTTAAGATATTTTTAATTGAATTGTTTTTCGCATTAAATGAGTTGATGATATCTTCAAATAATTAAAGACTTGTTCCAATATATGACTTCAAACAAAAATTATTTGTATTTCATTATGATATAATATGAATTTAACAACTAAAGTCACGCACCAGAGTATTTATATACAATAAAATTCGAGATGCTGCTCAGATCATCAGGACTTGCCCAAAACGTGACGTCATTCGTAGACACGGTGCCATCTCCACTCCATTTTACATGACGGCGCTCTCTGTGGCCACTCGTGTACCACAAAGATCTGCAGGAAAACGGATACAAGATTTAAAAACAAAATCTAGACAGTTTATAGTGACCTCGTGGCTCTTTGACATCTCTATGACCCACTGCTGTAAAGATTGTCAGCTAATAGAACATTATTGATTTTAGAAAGTAAACTTTCGCAATATTGTATTTCTGTAATAAAAAAGTCTTATCGAGGGTGATTATTCAATTGATACTATTTGGAATGAAACACTAAACCTTTTCGTCATTTGTGTAAAAGTTTAAAGTTTTCAGTATTTAAGCCCCCTTCAAAGAAGAGGGTCATATTGCTTTGCACCTGTCGGTCGGTCGGTATGTCGGTTGGTAGACCACATGTTGTCCGCTCGATATCTTGTGAACCATTCACTTGATCGTAATGATATTTCATATGTTGGTTGGTTATGAGTAGAAGAGGACCCCAATTGTTTTTCAGGTCCAAGGGTCAATCTACTCTGGACATAGGAATATACTGTCCACTTAATATCTTGAGAACAATATGCCTAGCCGCTCAGAAACGCCAAAAATCTTGAATGTTTTAAATGTCTGTTAAAAACTCATCTTTTCTGTCAATCCTATAACCTTTAAATAGCTATGTACTGTTGAATTTAATGAACTTTGGGCACATTTGTGTTTTAGATTCCTTTGAGTGGTTTTACTTGTTTGTTTTTCTTATATTTAGGACGTTGTATGCTTGCATCATATTTTATAGTTTAAATTGTCTTGATTTGTACTTTTTATCCATTATGACATAATGTTGCATTCATGCTTATATGTGTAAGGATTATTCGTTGTGTATTCTATGGTTTTTCTTTTAATTATCAATTGTAAATTTTAGTATGTTGTACAGCGCTTTAGAGTATTTTTAGATAAGGCGCTATATAAGTGTACTTTTTTTTATTATTATTATAGAACCCTTTGCTTGACAGACATCAAACTTGGTACACTGATACATCTTCAGGCAAAGATGACCCCTATTGAATTTGAGGTCACATGGATAAAGGTCAAGGATCAAACTGGACATAGGAATATACTGACCACTCAATGCCTAGAGAACCCTTTGTTTGACAGACATCAAATTTGGTACACTGGTATATCTTTAGAAAGACGTTGAACACTATTGATTTTGAAGTCACATGGTCAAAGGTCAAGGGTCTAACTGGACATAGGAATATATGGTACTGTACGCTCAATATCTTGAGAAACCTTTGCTTGACATACATTAGACTTAATACACTGGTACATCTTTAGGACAAAATGGTCCCTATTGATTTTGAGGTCACATGGTCAAAGGTCAAGGGTCAAACTAGACATTGGAATATACTGTCCGTTCAATAAATTGAGAACCCTTTGCTTGACAGACATCAAACTTAGTACACTGGTATATCTTCAGGAGAAGATGACCCCTAGTGATTTTGAGGTTAAAGGTCAAGGGTTAAACTGGACATAGTAATATATTGTCTCCTATATTTTAAAAAGTATTTGCTTGATTGACACCAAACTTGGTACACTGGTACAGCATAAGGAGTAGATGACCCCTATTGGTTTTAGGCCACATGGTCAATCCACTCTTGACATAGGAAAATATTTTCTGCTCAATGTTTTGAATTTATGATACTACTATCAATTAAATGATGCATGTGTATAACCCTTTTCAATTTTGCACCATGGGGGCATAGTGTTTTACAAACATCTCTTGTTATTTTATGAGTAGCAGGTCGTTAAGTTCAAACCCTTGGCGAGTTTGATAGGTCCTGTTCTTACGCCAAACGGAATTAATGAAAGTGGCGATCTTATGTCTTCTGAAAAGGCGAAATAACTTCCTGTTACGGTGGACAGTAGAACAAAAACAACACGCCGTGCATGTACCGGTACGTAGAAATTATATAATCCTTTGCTTACGCAGATTGTGAATTTTTTTTCCTGCAATGCCAGTTACCTTCATCACGTGGTAAAGCAACAAAGAAAGCATTTTATTACTTAAATAATCTCGCGAATTGTGAGACTCTATTCTATCTTTTTTAACAATTTTGATATATCCCAATATCTCGATTCATATGTCTATGTTTGATGTACTGAACATATCTTTTCAGCTGCAAGTTATTTACATAATTATATACCCATATAATGTACTGTTTACATCAATGTACGAGTTTGGAGGAGAGAGAGCTTTCGTCGGTATTGGAGAAGTTTAAATTCGATATCAAGTTAATAATTCAACAGCAGGGTGTTAAAAAAAATATTTCTACCACCATATGATTTTCCTTTCTATGTCGGAATGGCTTGGGTCCATGTTGAACAACTACAATTTTGCGCAGTTTTTGGTTTAATTTTCAGTGTGCTGTCCAAATATGGATAAGTTCTATCTCTTCCACTAACAAGATTTCGCTATAATAAGCATGACGGAGCATACGAAGAGTTTTGCATGGTGTATATAATATTTAATGGAAAAACCTTTATTAGACATACCCAAGCAAAAACGTTGGTATTCTTCGTATCAACAGCATTAGAGACAATACACGCAGCTTATCATAGGTTATTCATAAGTTATTGTGCACCATTACGAAGACCATTTGGAATTGTAATCCTCTCCCAAAACGTCAGAATAAATAAATTGGAGAGGGTTACATTATTGCAGCTAGTAAATCCTATAAGGAATTCAAATGGAGAGAATGACAAACACAGACTCCTGGACATAACAGAGGTGGGATCGGGTGTCTAGGAGGTTAAGCATCCCCTGTTGACCGGTCGCACCCGCCGTGAGCCCGATTATCGTCCGATCACCTGATAAAAAAAGGTCTGGAAAACGATTCGACACAAAGTTTCATATATCTTGTGGAAACACTCGACTCTGAGTGTCAACACATCTCTTTCTTTTTTGTTCTGGTATTTGGGGGGGGGGGTATTTTTTGTTTGTTTGTTTTTGAATTTTTATTTATCGAATCTATATATATGTTTTTCTCTTATTATTCCTTTTAAATTCATGCTCTTTTTTCTTTTAATTTATCGTGTTTTTATTTTACAGTATAACAGAGAGAGAGAGGGGGGGGGGGTACATAAAGAAGTTTGTTTTTGTTATTTTTATAGCTATTTGTTTGGTAATATCATACATAGATTGTATAGGGGATATCAACCCATTCAATGAAATATTTCTATTTGCATATTTCATACTATAAATAAAGTATTTAGTTTGTAAAGACAGCATAGTTTTTATCCTATCTGTTCTTATCTAAGGTCCAAGTATAAAATCTCTTTTCGAAACATAAAGTATCAAACTCATTTAACAAAGTCACATCCCCATAGAATATGCTCAATAGTTTCAGTTTCATCATTACAAATAGTACATCTGTCTGAAATTCTAATTTCATGCAATAGGGAGTTTGTTGATAGGATTTTATGGTTTATTCGAAATTGAAACTATTGAAGTTTTGTATTCTTAGTAAGTTTAAATCGGAGGGAAAAATATTCTTCCTCTCTACGTCATTGAAATTAAATATATCTAGTATTTCCTGAGGGCACTTCTTGATTTTCTTTTCAATATTTCATATGGATTTTGTTGTTGTTGCTCTAAGTAACAAGGAGATATGAAGGGATATGTAGAAATGACATACTTTTTGTCAAAGGATTATTTACCCCCCCCCCCCCCCCCCCCCCCCCCCCCCCCCCCCCCCCCCCCCCCCCCCCCCCGCTGCTAAAATTCCATTATATTCCAGAACATTTGCGTTATCCCATATGTTGTATTAAAGGTCCATAAAAGAACCATCTTTATGATATACACAATATTGTTTTCATGGCCAATTCTTATGAAATATACTTTTCTTAGCACTATAATATTTGTGTTGTAAAATAGTGGTTCCATGACTGCATTAAGAGTTGACTCAAGATTATTTTCCAGAAAAGTAAATCCAAGCTTCTAATACACCTTTCCAAAATTTATTTTTGATATACGTGTACTTAATTTTGTTGTTGTTAATATATTCTTTTCCCCCACAAAGCCACTTTATTCTTTTTTTATTTCTTTGTATGTCTTTCTGAACTTTGTAGTTGCTATTTCCCATAATAAAGTAGAAGAAACAAGAAAGGAGTTTCCATTTCCTTCAGTTGCGCGGTTTCCTATGTCCACTTTGACCTTTGACATGGTGTCAATTCATATAACTTCAAGCTTACATTCTGATTTTATCATGCCTGTGCTAATTATTGCAACTAATCAAAACAAATTATATCCTTAATTAGAACATGGTGTTGTTTAAACATAGTAAATACCCCTTCCAATCGTTTACAACGGAGGGGGTATAAGAGATTTTTATGCTTTAATTCTGAGTGACGTCAGGGATCTTGTACCATTACTTGTTGTCATTTTTATGATAGTTTGATTACTAGTATCAGCCAGATAATTATGTAATCCGATTAACAGGCAACATCAAATATAGAGTAAGATTTAACAACCTTCATACCAATAGTTATTTCTCTATTTTGACAATATGCAGGTGAAAGAAAACATTTATCAATCTAAATACTAAAAAAAAAAACAGCGTCACGGGAGGGGGGTTTCTTCTTGTGGAGGGAGGGAAGTAGAATAGATTATGATTAGTTGAATTTCATACCCTAAGATAATAACTACTTTTAAGTCTAACAGGTATGCTCTTGTGTAACATATCATCAATATGTAAAAGCTAGTGAGATGGCAAAATATAAAACACCGAGTCAATGACATAGTCTGGTACTTATTTAGTTTAATTCAAGCATTATACTACTTACATTGGATGACCGAACTAATACCGTAAACTGTCAAACACAGGCAGAAATCACTTTCGTCTTCGCCTTCAATTGCACGTTTGTGAAAATCCTGAACATTCAGTGAAAAAGAAACCTAACATGTGGTCTAAATTGCGGAAGAAGAAATAAGATGGGGGGGGGGGGGGGGGGGCATAAACTTCAAGAAAAGGAAACATAAACTTTAAGAAAAGCAACTATGACTACAAAGCGAACTTTTAATGATAATTACATAACTGATCCCATTCACAAAGTGGAGTGCGTAGGCACAAACATGGTTGTGCTAATCCCCCCACATTGAAAGGTGTAGGGGCTGCCCCTCCCCCTTCTTCTATACCCTTGTACTTTGATTAAATGTCAAGATATCGGGGATAAATGTAAAGGTACCGAGGTTAAATGCCAAGGTAACGGAATTAAATATCAAGGTAACGGGGTTAAATGTCAAGGTAACGGAATTGAATATCAAGGTAACGGAATTAAATATTAAGGTAACGGAATTAAATA
The DNA here is from genome assembly GCF_947568905.1 of Ostrea edulis. Lineage (NCBI taxonomy): Eukaryota > Metazoa > Mollusca > Bivalvia > Ostreida > Ostreidae > Ostrea > Ostrea edulis. Next base: position 74,083,161 of record NC_079169.1, read on the forward strand.
TCAAGGTAACGGGGTTAAATGTCGAGGCACCGAGGTTAAATGTCAAGGTAACTGGGTTAAATGTCGAGGCACCGAAGTTAAATGTCAAGGTAACGAGATCAAATATCAAGGTAACGGAATTAAATATCAAGGTAACGGGGTTAAATGTCAAGGTAACCGGGTTCAATGTCAAGGTAACGGGTTGAAATGTCAGGGTAACGGGGTGAAATGTCAGGATAACAGGATTAGATGTCAAGGTAACGGGGTGAAATGTCAGGGTAACGGGCTTAAATGTCAGGGTAACGGGGTGAAATGTCAGGGTAACGGGATTAGATGTCAAAGTAACGGGGTTAAATGTCAAGGTAACGGGCTAGATGTGAGAAAGGGTTAGATGTCAAGGCATTGATCATTTAAGTGTGCGAAATAGATCTTAAAATGTCAAAATAAGAATATTTTTCCAAAAACTTTCTCACAGGGCATGTGATACGTTAATGATATATACTTGACCTTTATAGCAAAATTACTTTGTATATCCTCAGAGTGAGCTTTATAGCCATGACAATTATTTACCCCTATATCAAGCCTGTAGGAACCAATTTCATATTCGGTCACTCAAGTAACTCTATGTCATTGATAGCGTTGATGGTAAGGATTCAATAAGTTGTTACTCATGGTACATACCCTGTAGACACGTGGGTTATCGTTTCATATTGTTAGAAACTCTCTCATCACACATAATTTACGGATCGATCAACAGCTCTGCTAGTACTTTGATTTATACAGCAATTCAAAACACGCTTTGTGACTTTCGTCATAAATTATTGTCTTTAATATCATTACCTGTCCCGATCAATCCGCTGCAGGGTGGTATCGATGAAATTGTGTTCCTGGGCAGTGTTCACGCTCAACAGCCCGGCTCCTTGAGCCTGTGATAAATGAAAGTTAAAATGCACTTTGGGTCGGCAGTTGGGTGTATTCCAAAATTCCTAATATGTATTCCCACACTCCCTTTCCCATTATCTATGACCTGCCATTATCACTTGCCTTGTAATGTCTTCAACCTAATTATATACAAAGCTAATCTGAAAACAATTCTAAATAGTTTTTACACGAAAAATAAATGCATGTACTTCAGAATGCAGTATCGTTAGGTCAATACATTTACAACTACATTTTGATACATGGATTCAGCACAAAAACAATGTATATTTCTTTGTCGTAATGATCATTTTACTGCAATATAATATAGGAAAGGAAGACATTATTGTGCTGGATAGGAAATCGAACCCCGTACCCCTGCATCACTAGTCATGTGCGCAAACCACGGTTCATATAGCCCTAACTAGATATATCTTCAACGTTTTCCTCCCTCTTTAAATTGTCTTCGCCCTCGAAGACACACAACCCAGATTCGTTTTGCCCGTGGCTGAACTTTCACCCAAAGTCCAGAGGTGGTTAACGACACCAAATGTAATATATAGGAGAGGAGGAATTTTTTTGGGCTGGACCGGGAATCGAACACGGAGCCCCTGCATCACTAGTCATGTGTTCTAACCACTGATCTACCCAAGCCAATATCCACGGTCCATATAACCCCAACTAGATATATCCACTACATTACTATTGAAGATATACTATGTCTTATACAATAAATCAATTGAAATTGAATCGTATTTCAAAGTTGTGGGGTTTTTTGTGGTTTTTTTTTTTTTTTTTTGGTCATTCACCTTGAAATATATTATCTGCGGAATAAGCAAGGCATGTTCGTACTGATCTATAAATAATTCTGCACCTGTCTGCAAGCGAGTAAAAATAGTGTCATTCCTTTCAAACTACTAGTTCAGATATGACAGTAACCAAATCATGTGGACATATTTACGTTATGCAAATGGTGGTCTTACGTATAGAGTACCGGGGCACTGTTTATTTAATTTATTGCGGATCAACATTCAACATATGAGTGGGAGAAATTGTTTCTTAATGATATAAAAACACATTTCAAATTTCGATTTTATGATTTTACATCGTAGATATGGTTCTAAACTAGAAAAGTGTATTCGAAAATTAGTCCTATTTTGGTTTCCATGAAATATTTTCTGTTCATTGTAATTTGCGTTGATTAAAATCATAAGATTATTCTATATACAAGACAAGTAAATGTATATATGTTAGAGCTATAGCACTACAACTGTTCCTAGCACACGGGCAGCTCCAGAAAACAAGTATCGCATGTCTACCGATATTGTACCTTTTAAAGTTCTGCACTTGGGTGATCTACTAGAAGTTCCGATTCATAAAAAAAACCTATTCAGATGATTCATTCTAAAAACGAGCAAATAGCGTTAATTGTCAGATTTGACCATTAATCTGAAGGGTTTTCAATAATGTGAAAAAACGGCTTTCTTGTAACAAAATAAGGCCCGTTTTACTGGAATTTGTTTCATCCTCTAAGAAAATTGTCACTTGTTTCAGACATGCATACTTTGGTAAATTGCAAGAAATTGACTGATAAGTCTTCTTTTTTTTTTTAATGTCTAACTACATGTATAGGTTGGAATTCTTCCGATTCTTCTGGTGGTTAAGTGGATAACACTTTATGTCGATCACGGGTTCGAATCCTGGAGTGAACATTTTTATTATTATGCTCACTGAATTTTACTATTTACGAAATTTATTTTCACAGTAGTGACATATGTTCGGTATTGACATTTTAATCTGAAAGCACCCAGGCTTTGATATTTATGAATAAACCTATTTAATTTTTCGTCAGTCATTTTTGGGTGTGTTAAAAACGCTTTTTTAAGATTGTGATTTGGTATCGTATTTTTTCCAAATACGTAATTATTGCTTATGTTGGTGTTGAAAGAAAAAAAATCAATAATCCCCATGGGAAAACTGTTCTGTTTATTATCCTTTATCAATTTAAACAACATCGTATTTGAGTCATTTGGTTACCCTTTGGTTACACAATTATATTCTATGAAGAAAAATAACATTTTGATATACTATATGTAATAAAGCATATTGCCTAATCATTTAAATATTCGTCTAAAATTAAGTCAGTTTGACTTAAACGAAGCCATAAACTTTTAACATGGCATTGTTTCGATTATTAAGACGTTTTCCAGCTGTAAAGTATAGCAACACTGGCAATTCATGTTGTGAGCAACTTACATGTACATAAATCTCCATCAATAAAGTCTAAAATTGATCCCAAACTGGAGAATTGCAAGGGACACATATATATACAGTTTCTAAACAGGTACTGTTCATCACAAGCTCAAGAAGTTATGTACAGACCTATACCAAGGGGAAATCGAACCCGAGTTAGCTTATCCTAGGGGCAAATCCACCCTAGGGCGGTTTTTGGGGTTTTTTTGCAGAGTAACCAACTTTACATCACTCTATCGATGATCTGTGCAGAGGTTATGCCTGTACATATTATGAAGGAGAAATATACAGAATGTCGATATTATTTCCAAAGCATAATATTTTCTTTTGGAAGATAGGTTATTTGGTATATCATATATTGTTTTTACTCATATCTGAATTCAAGGTGGACGTTATGGGTAAAATACAAGAGAGGGACAAGTTACCTCGCATTCTATAGCCGCCTCTTTATATGTTCGTAGTGGATAGACATTAAACTTGTAGCAGTTGTTTTCAAAGGAATACCAGTTTAATGGACAATCTGAAAATAACAGGATTTTATGTAGGCTGAAATATCAATCGTCAGTCACCCCCCACCCCCCCACCCCCACCCCCATCCTCAACGCATGATCGTTTTGTCTGTTCCAAGTTCATCACTAACATTCGTTACGAGCATACATTTTAGATAAGGATGTATTGCAGAAATAAATGAAAAGATTGTGCATTTATGAAGCAGTATGAAACCGAAATACAATGACATAACTTGATTTCGGATTTGAAATGGAAACACCTAAATTCTTCCTGTCTACACATCATATTCACTACTGTGTTTTGGAAGGATCGGCGTACATTTCAGTTTCATGTTTCTTCCTGTTGCGAACTTAGTCTAGTACTGTTCGGGGTTTGTTTGTATATTTCTTTAGTGGTTATGTCAGCTGACTCAGAGTTACAGCAAATCATAAATAACTGCGTAATTTATACAATGTATCATCACCCGATTCTTTATTTACGCCGGTTTCTGCTCTTGAGGTTGGACTACGCTATTCAGCTCAACGAAAAAAAATAATGCAACATGACATCTGAAGTGGTGTTTTCTTTCACTTTTTGTTTGTTTGTGGTTTGTTGTTGTATTTTTTGTCGTGACGGAAAACAATTCGGTACATCTTTTGAAGAGTGATATTTGTGGCAACTGTGATAACTAACGTAGTGAGACTCATTTTCAAGGGAGGCCTTTCGCGTTTAAGACAAATTAATAGAATGACGATGGGCGGGATATACGTTAATATATATTGTAACATTTTCATGCATCACTCCCTCACTGTTTCATATGTTTTGTAGATTACGTTCTTCTTCCACTTGGCAGGACTTGGACATCACTGGGAGTGGTTAACAAACTGAGAAGGGGGGGGGGGGGTCAATGTAAAATACCTCCAGTTGTCGCACTTTCCCTATAGACTTTAAAGTTATTTCAATGTGGTCACTTGAATTCGAAAGCAATTTTTAAAAACAAAATAAATTCAAGCATCGTTGTACAAAATATCCAAGCTGTGCAATGCATCTAATATATATTTATTGACTTGGGGACTGTAAATAAAATAGTCTTTCTAAAACAACCCTTTGAACATGTAAATTATTTTTCAGCGCTTTCCTTTGTAGTTGCTGTTTCCTCTTTATTTATCTGTTGTAGTATGTCAAATTCAACCAACATACTAATTTATATATGATAATACACTCATTTTATTTACTTGCAGATTAGACAAACATTTCCAATGTTCAAAGAGTGCTTGTGATGATGCGAGGTCTTCAGTTCATTGATGTATTTCACTTTTAGCTAGAATAAAACTTTTGACCTCGATCTTAGTACATCTAATAAATGTTTTTAAAGTCTTTACAATCTCAAAATTATGTCAGAATTAAAGTTGAAAATAAACAGAATGTAAAAATAGTTTTTAAAAAAATTAATTTTTTTAATTGCATCCCTGGATCATCGATCTCAGTGTCATAAAAAATCTTTATTTAATTAACATAATGAAGAAGAAAATTAAGAGCATGACGTCATTGTACTAACCTGCAGCTGGAATTAATTGTGAATCACACATGGAGAAAAACAGCACCAAAGCAGTGAGAGTCCAGGAAATTCCGTCCATGGTGGCATTCTCTGTGTAGATCTATTGTTTTACAGGATAGTATAAATACGAATAATTCATTTCATAATGTTTCAAGCGTCTATATTTTCTACAATCGTGTTGTTTTTGTCCTTTCATTTCTCTGAAAAGAATTCCAAACGAGTGCAACTATACGGCACAACTTTGAATGGACTGAGAGAGGTGGTGTGCGTGATCTCAGCGAGGAGCAAATAAACGAACATGCCAGAGGCCTCATTAAAGTTTTCAAACACAATTAAAAAATTAACATGCATATGCAGGCGCTGCATTAAAGGCAAAAGAATTTTAATTAATGCACGGAACTGATACGACACAATAAACCTATCTAAATGTATATGGTCTGTGTGTACAGTGTATAATCCTTTCTGTGGTCATCTACGACTGACTCTCTCTCTCTCTCTCTCTCTCTCTCTCTCTCTCTCTCTCTGTTCTAGCTTTAATAAAAATGACACTTAAAAGAGTTCCGAAATTCAAACTTTAAAATATTTATATAGTCTTTGAACATGGGGGGAAATATTCTAAACCATCATGTTCTTTTTCAACAATTAGGTGGTAAAAATACAAATATATCCACAAAGTCATAGATTTCAAGATGTTTCGAAATAAAGTTTTTAAACATCAAGTAAATATTCTACTTTTCCTTTTCTTTTTCTTTTTAAATGATTAGGCGGTAGAATACAAGCATATCCATTTAGAAATCAGGATGTTTTTTTTTTAATGTTCTAAGTCAATTGAAGCAAAGAACACCTTACCACGATGACCGGGTCCTTTGTACTTTTGCGTAATCGGTAGAGATTATAGGAACGCCAGATTAAATGATACTGTAACTTTATTAGATAAGAGTACAAGTCAAATGTTGAAAAATATCCTATCAGTATTTTATTGACTTTATCAGTCTCCTCTTATAATGACAAATGTACTTGGGGTGAAAGTACAAAACTTTTCTTGAAATCAGTTTTATATGGTACATGTAGCATGTCTCTCGTGTAGTATGTGAAAGACGTTTCCATTATCCGGAGCGAGAACTGATATCTCCCAGTGTGTCAGTACTACTACACCTCGTGTTGAAGTTCTCGGTTGTCAAGCAAGTTAAGTTACAAGAATGATAACACAAGTGCTTCGTATTTCATACTTAATTGGAATTATGAATTGAAATAATTTTTCAGCAATAATAATATAATGATTAATGAAAATAATGATTGCCATAACAATAAGCAAATAATCTTATAGATAAAGCCCACAGAGCCCGCAGCTGGGTGGAGACCAGTATCAGAAAAACTAAAACAGTGGGATCTAATTCAGTGTTGGTGAAAGATTTGACATGGGTAGTAGACTGCTCGATAAACCCATCAATTCATTTCTGAATAGAATAGAATTTAAGGAACATGGTGAAGTTTTTATTTAGCAAATGCAATGACTGTGAATCCCAAACGAATATATGGTTTTTAGATTACTATCATCCAATAAATTAATTTTAATATTGTATTATATGACAATTGCTAAACTGGATTGTGTTTTAACGATTTTCATGAAGAAATGCAACATATATGCCGTTATGAGATCCGGACTTCAGAATTCCATGTACCTATACAATGGGTCTGCTTTTATCACACGCTAACATTCCTTTTTAAAGTGTATACAATATCTAAAACTTGTTACTTATGTGGTGGTTTCAATGATATAATTTTTGCCTGCATCGTTACATTCAATATTGCATATTATATTCAATTGTTTTATAATAAACTACCTTACCTTAATTTTTGAACCGTTGTCGCTACAGTACGCGCCAAGAGTATGCCTCACCTAGTCTAGTGTGTGCGACAAAACGATCTCAAGGCGAGCATCCGATGTCCACAGTTTATAACAGTTAAGATGAGTATCCTGTGCTTAGAATGATTTCCCGGAATTATACATAACTTTCAACTCGGGTATATGGCATGTATATATTTCGATTTGAATATTACGTACAAATTTTGGGCGGTATCTGTATAAGAGGGTCAGTTGATACGTCGCTATCTTTGCGATAAACTCGGACACACAAATACCCTAACCTCTTGTTTGTTTACAAGTGGATTTTGTCGCGTAAATACCGTGGATTCATTATTACTTAGAGATCAATTACAGTAGTAAACAAGATGCTGGCATCAGACAGAAATACCCGCACGCAAGTGTTTGCCTTTAAATATACTTGTGTAACTAGCAAAGAAACCGCACCACTTTTGTTTCCAGTAAAGATTCATATTGTATTGTTATTGCATTATCGCGTTTGTTTTAGGTAACACTATTGTGGCTGGGAGAACGCTGTTGTGTAATTCTTTTATATTTTGCATTTCTAGTCAAGATGCGGGTATGTCTCCCAGCCAATTTCGTTCTGTATTTTTAGGACTCACAGTTTTCGTCATTTTAAATAAATGACAATCTTTTACACCTAACCTTTTTCTGTTATGAATTACATGGAAACAAATAGAGCTGCATTGTTGCCTTGGATTAACAGCACGATTTTAACATAAATATACTTAAATGAACATTCCACATCAATCCATGATGTTCCGAGAGTCAGGTACACCCGTACCTTATACATGTTCTATCCTGTAACCATGACAACAGTAACAACACCAACGTTATGTTACACCTGTTTATTGAATCAAAATACTAACACTTCACACAGAATCAAACAGTTACACAAAGGGTGAATGGAATATGAGTTGCCGCATTGTATCAGCCCAAGGGTCCGAGGGAATATCCGGCATACCAACCTAACCGGTATAACGGACAAATCGGTGGCCTGGCGTTTAGCGCCAGTACTGAAAATCCCAAACTATAACTTACTACCTATTTGGGATAGTAAGAGTTTTCAAGTCATCAGCTGTATACCCCGTTTCCCAGGGATTGCACCTGGTTGTTAGTACATTTCCCTGTACTCCAGCATTAAGCCTCCCCTCCTGTGTGAAGAGGTGGAGTGGGCACCCCAAATCAAGAACAACATAATTTCCTGAAATATACGTGTATGATATTCTTAACACCCTCTGCCTTAGGTGGCAGATGGGGGAAACGATTAGGCCAGACAAGTTGAAAACTTCCCAATATATCCCCTCAGACCTGCCCCCAATACAATGCAACGAATAAAAAAAGGGGGGGTAGATAAAAATAAAGATTGTTTGTGGCTAGTTTAACAATTGTTACAGGTGAAGGATTCACAGAGAAAAGTAATGTCAATGAGGTCCATAAATCAGTGGGTATAAACATCTGAGTTTCCGGGTCAAAGCTGAAGACTTGTTCCTGAAAAATAAAATTCTGACGGCAGATTATTCTGCAAAAATTGCTTTGAAATTGTGAGTTGTAAAGCATTAGCAATCATATCTTGGGTATCAGGAAATAAAACATTACATTTAGGGAAGGGTGGGCGGGGGAAAGACTGTATCTAGTGATGCTGCCACTTTGGCGTAAAACGGAAACGGAAGTTTCGTAACGCCTTAGCTAAGTTGTACCAAATGACGAGAAGTAATGTTAACTTGTACCATGTTTAAAAAATGTAACCACACATACCGCACTGCGAAGTTTAGTCAATTAGATGAGATTATTTGATATAATGATAAAAGAATATGTCTTATGTAAGTAGCAAAGATGCTGCAATAGTTACCATATGACATGCCCCATACCATATATTCTTGCTGCATATATCATTTAAAACCCATTAAAGTGATGACTTAACAACGATGCTGATTGGATGAAAAATTCGTTTGATTTCTTAGTCTCAAAAAAATTCGTCCGGAGTTCATCTGCACTATGCGCGCGGGACTACTTTTCTCTGCAATGCGTCTTCCCAGTTCTAATTTTACTGGTATTTATAGAACGGGAATTTCCAATCAAGCATTGTAAACGAAATGTATTCGTTTGATGCTACCAAATATAAACACAACCAAATATATGAATAAAATACACATTAATTTAAAGAAACAACACACATAGGCCTGGTGATGACGTGGCAGAATAGTCAACTTGATGACGTGGGACACTGACTGGTAGAAGTAGACAGATTGTAAACACGAGTTCCCGGTATGTATCGTCTGCTTTACGAGTTCAATAACACGATGGAGCAAGCAGCTACTTTTGGTATGCGAGATATTGAAATTGAACTGCGTTATATGGGGCTCAGTCAACGAGGGTAATTTAGATGAAGAGGTGTTGAGCTTTTTACTTGATGTTGAAATGGAGCCGAGTCGCATTCCACCGTTCCTACGACACAACCAGTGTTCAACATCTCCTCGAACGCAAATCAGCATACATCCAGTTATAACTAGTTCTTCCTTTATATCTAATTCAGCTTTGAACCATTGCACCTTTAATTTGGCGTACAATCCATTTAATTCTGAACAGTAACTCTACCTTACCTGAATGCACAGCCAGTTTTGTTGTTGTTTTCATTGTTACGTATAGGTATTCGTACGCGCCATTTCAAAAACATTCATTAAAGCTTTTTGATGTGAGAAACTATTTGTTTTTCTATTTCAAAAACATAATTAAATGGATAAGAAATAAAACTTATAATTCTTTATTTGATGCATGTATCATACGAAAAATTGAACAGAAAACTTTTTCATCAATGCGCTACTCGCATTGATGAAGTTTTCCGTCTAATTTTTCGTTTGATACATGCATCAAATAAAGAATTATAAGTTTCATTTCTTAAACAAGATGCATTGAGTATTAAAAGGTAACCAAAAAGAAAAAAAAAGAATGTTCAACATAGATAACTAACTCTTTCCATGATAATTTTTATGAATTAACATAATCGGATTAATGTGTTTCTGTTCGTTACATTAATGAGTTGACTAATTGATCCTGACCCTTAAACCATATATATATATTCCTACTGCACATATCAAGATGCATGGAGTATTTTGATGGGCAAATGCCTGGGGTTATCCCAACCCCCACCATTTCTAATTGTTCCATTATCTTTAAAATGGTTGAGATTCCAACGGATAAAGCAAATATATTCTTATTGCGCATGACACAATGCACTGAACACCTGGTTTTTGTTCATCGTGTCTCCTTCCCATTTGCTCCTCAAGGTGAAAATGAAAATTCTGAAAACTTATTGCACATCTAAAGGACACCACCAATCATCTCCCAAAAGATGGTGGCTAATGCATAAAGTGTAAAACAAGTTCTGGGAACCAAGTTTTTCTATAGAAGAACATTGGGTGGGTTTTTCAACCCCAATTGGCCCCCAGGGTGAAAATGAAAATCCTGAATGTACATCTACAAGACGACACAAATTACCTTCCAAAAGATGATTTTGCTACTGTGTCAAATGTAAGAGGAGCTCTGGGAACCAGGGTTTTGTTGTAAAAAAAAAACAACAACAAAAAAACCGCCGTTTTATTACCCTCATTTAGCCCCCAGGAAGAAAAAGAAAAATTTTGAAAACTTATTGCACATCTACATGACACCACTAACCATCTTCCAAAAGATATGTCTGTACTGCGTAAATAATAGGAGGAGTTCTGGAAACCATGTTTTTCTATTTTCATATACAGAAGAAAAAAAACCCAGTTTTTCGACCACCATTTGGGACAAGTGTGAAAATGAAAATTCCGAAACCTTATAGCACATCTACAGGACACCACCAACCATCTTTTAAAAGATAATTTGCCTACTGCTAAAATGAAAGAGAAGGTCTGGGTTTTTTTTTAACCCGTTGTTTTCGACCCCCGTTTAGCCCCTATAAGATGAAAATGAATATTCTGAAACTTTATTACACATCTACAGGGCACGACCAATCATCTTACAAAAGATGATTTGTCTACTGCGTAAAATGTATGAGTTCTGGGAACCAGGGGTTTTTTTGTTTGTTTGTTTGTTGTTTTTTTTTCTTATAAAGAAAAAATATCAGATTTTTTTACCCCCATTTTGCCCCCAGGGTAAAAATTCCGAAACCGTAAATACAATTGCACATCTACAGGACACCATTTATCACATTCCAAAAGATTAATTGGTTACTGTTTGAAGTAAAGGAGGAGTTTGAGGAAGAGAGCGTGACAGACTGACCAGGGTAACAACATTTATATACCCGGATTTTCTTTAGAAAGTGCAAGTACAATGACGAATGAAAGTTAGAACATGTGCCATGTTTCCTTCAATTTGTTCCATAAATATGCCTTGCACTATGCGAGATTATTGCGTTTATTTCCACTATCTAGACCTACATGTAAGCTAGAATTCTTATCGAATTCACTCGAGAAACAGGTAGCTAGACAAGTAATCTGCAGCATGACATTATAGTAGCCCAATCAACAGATGGTGCCATCATTTGGATACCTTTGTCATACACTATCCGACCTACGAAATAAGATAATGCAAGAAGAACTCCTATGAACTTGTGAAAGCCTATCATCGGATGAACTGCTGCGAAGGTGGATTTTTCGGATTAACAATTGCATGAAATACACGCACTATCTTTCGGTTACATGAGTCACTTGCATGATCTACTGCGATTGTTAATTGTCAGTTGTGCGTTACAATTTAATCAGCATCTTCTCTGCAAACACATATGGTTATTTTTCTCAAATTTCGGCGAAAGAAAACTTCATGGTCACTGGGGACTGAGGGAATGGGTTTTCAAAAACACAATCTTTGAAGATTTTTTTTACCCCTGCGCAACTTGACCTACAGAGTATGTAGTTATGAAGCTAAGAGCATGAATCCTTCTACCAAATTTGGGAAATTCATGACCCCTCGTTTAAGGAAACACGTGTAGCTGTCTACCAAATTTGTGAAAATGTCTTCCCCTGGGCCAGGGACTCAGGCTTGAGGGTGTGGTCCCAAATGGTTTTATAGTAAAAATTTGCATGTAATCTTTAAAACCCGTCTTTTTTACTTTTGTGCATTGGTTATAAAAGACATGTATAAAATTGTAGCATGTTACTCAGTTGACCATTAATGTCGACTGTTGATCTGTAGTTCGTGCGTTCGAGTTATCAGTGGTTCTGATTTTTTCCAGATTACTTTCTAATGAAACTGCTCTTTCTTTTTTACTAAATGAGGGAAATTTGAAACTTTTCAATTTTGAATTATCATTGTACATATCCTTCTCTCTCCATCCATGTCAGATTTTATCTGATGTGTTGTCTAAACAATAAAATGCTTTCTTACATTTCATTGTTTATATATATATATATATAATACTATAAACTAGAATTAAGTTCTAAAATAGCATATGGCTGACCCATTTGTTACGTTAAACGGAACAGCCAATGTACCCTTTGACCTTGATGGTGTTCCATATTTGGTAATGAGTATGCAGTACTAGAAAACTGGATCGAACTATAGTTTGCAAAACATGTATTCATTGTATGATGAAAGCAATGCCAATTTCAAAAGAAATATGAGAGAAAAAATTTGGTGAATGTAAATATTCCTTCCTAAAGGGACTGATTCGCAATCCCCCCCCCCCAATTTTGTTTTTCCACTTTTTTTAAAATTATCAAAATCTATTCTCTAATGTGTTTAAAAGGTTTAACAAAAAATTAAAGTTATACATTATGACAGAAGCTCATTGTGGAAAGTTTATTATTTGTTGTGTAAACAAAGACTGGGGTATTTGATTGTTTTCAAAGTTTTGAAAATGTATGGTTATCGATCTAAGTTTATGATATACTGTATATCCCATTTCATGAGGTGTTTGGGCAAAATGTGCCATTTAAAAGTTAAATTAGTGTCTGTGCAATATACATAATTAACATATCATATGTTTGTTCGTAAACATAAACAAAGTTCGAGTGTTGTTTACATAACACAGAGTTAAGGCTAAAATATTCCCTATCCTTGCATTCAGAAGGTAAACATTTTGATTGTCAACTTTAAATGAGTTACTAGTATGTTTCGAATGTTTAATGTCAAAATTGAAAAATGTCTTTTTCAAAAAACGTGAACCAGTCCCTTTAAAGATCTAAACACCTAAAACTCAAATCTTGTTGCAGTAACAATTCGGATTTGGCTGTTTTCCATAAAAATGTGACCCGTTTGGCGAGAATCTTTTCATTCTTTCAATTTCAAAATATTATTGTATCAATCCTCCACTTTTCATCCGGTATCAAATGTCTCTGTTGTGTTATTTCTCGATCTTTTCCGTCCAGAAAGCACAGCTCAGTTTACTTTAGGACCTATTCACTCTACAAAGTAGACGCAGGCTTCTGACGTAGAGTGTTTTCTCATTGGTAGGCCCCAACCGTATTCGTCTATGTAAACAATGAAGTCGTATCAGTAACACCATTAAATCAAATAACATATGGTAGTTCAATTTAGAAGGCCATATCCAGCACTACAATTAAGATCGTATCGGCTAGCTTTAATAGATACCTAACGTACAAGATAACTAGTTCTATTTTGACCTCTCAGTGTAGAGTCCAGGTAAAATGAAAATAAAGACTTTCTCGTTACAAATTATCGGCGATGTCGATTAATGACATCCTGTAAGTTTTTTAACTTATTTTGTTTGTTTGGCTGGTTGGTTGGTTGGTTTGTTTTGTTTGTTTGTTTTTGATTTTCATATAACCGGAAATAGTGAGGTCACCTTAAGAGCTGTGATCTGCTATAGAAATGTGTAGTTTATACAGATTCTGTTATTGTTATACCACATATCTCTCTCAGATTTTCCTCGTATCCATATCTGTTCCTGTTTTCTGACTTAAAGCTTTATATTTATCTCGAATGATAATACAAGACGCCTATGGGCCTTAACAGTCACCTGAGTGTTCACATTTTTTATTCTTTAGAAAACATCGCATTACCTGTGTGCTTTTTAATACTCCTCTATCTTTATACTTTGTACTAGATGATAGATATATTGGTATAATTATCAAACACATTGGATAATTTACAATCATTTTATAGATGAGTAAGTTTCATTACATCACAGCGAAATGCGATTTCCTATTTGAGTTCTAAAAGCACAAAGGATTTTTTTAATGTAATCTACCAACAATAGATGACCGATGTAATCCAAACCCCACCCTAGGGCCTGCACCCGGGGATCATGAATTTAAATTTTTTGATATAGGGCTCATTGCTTATTATAATCATGTCAATAGTTTGGTTGCTTGTTTGTTTGTTTCACGTCTCGTCGAGAACTTTTCACTCATATTGAGACGTCACCAGCTGTAGGTGAATTACCACAAATTCAGACTTGTTTAAGGATGTTCTCTACATCGTCATAATGGCTGACTTCCTTACAAAACATGGATGAAAATATGAATATTAGCAATATTTGTCTATTCAATTAAGAAGTCATCGTCTCGCTGAGTAGCACGTCTACTGCTGAACTGTAGATCGCGTGTTCGAGTCCGACAGGGTTTTAAATTTTTTTTTTTTTCAAATTGCTTTCGACTAAAACTGCATTTTTTGACTAAATGAAGTAAATCTAAAACAAAAAAATTTCAGTTTCAAAATATTGTTGTACATATCCTCCACTTTTCATCCATATCAAATTTCTCTGGTGTAGCAAACATCCTTAACGCTTTTTAATGATATAATGCGTTTTCAATAAAAATATGACCAGCTTAATTTCACCCAAGGGCTTGAACCCTGATCACAGTGGTAATTAATTTCATAATGTTGGTATAGGGCTCAATCCTCATCATAATCTGGCAATCATTTCGTATCCTTGATGTCCAACAGATGTAAAGACCAAGATTTTCTAACGTAACACCACCCGGGGCATGAACCCTAAATCCATGGGTCATGAATTCTAATTCTGGCAATTGCTTATGATCATGCTGATAGTTAGATTCCTTGATGTTCAGGAGTAGAGAAGATTTTTGAAGATTACATTTATTTTGGTAAATTTATCCACATCTCTCAGGCCCCAGGGAGGCAGGGTCCATGAAATTCACTTTCGTTTTCACAGACCCATATACCGTATGTTACATTTGTATTTACCAAAATGATTGAAATGGGTTTAGCCGTTCCAAAGATTTAAAAGTTACGACGGCACACAACGGGCAAAACAGATAGCAATGAGTTACTCAGGTGACCTAGTTCTAAATAAAAACCTTCTAAGAGCCTCTCTATATATTTCCATGAAATTCATACATGTGATTTCGGGTATCAATTATTGTTTTACATGTATAGAAATCTAATGATATGAATATTTTTGTTCCGATTTATAAATGTTTATTTTTCATGGTACGCATCAACGTATATGGTCGGTGAAAATGGCAAAATGACCATATAAGAGAAAATAAACACTTAATATAATTTCAATTACCATAAAAACTTGATAAATGACATTAAATGCTTAATCAACGAACCGTTTTGCAAGTTAAATATGCATAAAAGCAAACTTAATGATCTGGTATGTAAAGAACAGCCGTAACTGCAAAAACGAAGTTATCTTTGCGATACGAACAATACATAAAAAACATAATTTAGACAAACCACTTAATGCACAGCAAATGACATTACATACAGAGCATGATATTACATACAGAGCAGTGGTATTTTGTAAATAAATGACAATAAAATTAAGATAAACGGTTCCTTACCATATATACACATGTACATATATTGAAATCAAGATGCACAAATGCGTGATGAACAGACATAGAAAACTAACGAAAGGATGCGTAAACAGTCACCAGGTGGCGCCCATGAATTTTTACGTCACATAATTTTGTTACGTATTTAAACCTACACAATACAAAAGTGTGAATTCTTCGCAACTATGGCGGCGCAGAAGCACACACAGCAGGAAGAATCCTTCGCGCTTTTAGGGATCACCATGAGGGTCTGCAGATCTCGATGTAGTCAGCAGATTTGCCACCATCCTTAAAAGCCTACCCCCCCCCCCCCCCCAATTTACCAATCTTTTGAAGTATACATGTGTAGTACTTAGGGGCGGATCCAGGAATTGAAGTGGGGGTGGGTGGGCGCACCTTTATGAGACAGGGGGTCTTAAGATTCCCAGTGGGTCCAGGGGGAAGTCCTGGTGAGGGCCAAGGGGGCGGAAGCTCTTGGATTCTATAGGCTTGAAATATGTCTGCGATCAACCTCAGCCTCGAGTTATATTGCTGTGTTAAGAACAACCTCACTTCCAGTATTCTGAACAATGAAACATACAGATTGACATTTTCACTTTTATCTAGCGTCTTAAATAGTCACAACTGTTACTTTTATTTTACCCGCGTTTCTGTCACTTAAGTGTGGCCATGTTATAGCTAGATCTCTTATGTGTTTGAATAAAAAGTCGGAAAAATTTATTTTTGGACGAACAGGCTGATTTTATTTTAATCCCAGGTAAAATCTCTTGTAAATGGATGCTGCGAATCCGACGAGCTTGATCGCATATTGGTTTGTCCTCTTAAATTTTTTTCCCTAAAAGAAAAAATACTGAGAAATAGACACTATAATAGAGTACATAAAATGATTCAGTTAACCATGAAACTAAGTCTTACAATTTTTGTCAGCTGTGACGAATGAGAAACTTAATTATTGTGTAATATTTATTAGATAACAGACATGTTAAATTTTAGTTTCATAAGTTAAAACTGTCGTAAAATGGCTGAAATTTGCCAAAACGGCGTAAAACATCAATCAATCCTAAGGTAAACTTCATTTGGCGCAAAGTCCTGTAAATCTCGTAAAACTAACTCCATTCAAACAAAAGTTAAACTTGATTTGTAACCGTATAATAGTAAATCACACACCAAATTTCAGCTTTCTAGATCAAAGCATGGTAGAAAAGGGTTCGGAAAACAGAATTTAAAGGAATTCATTTAACCATGAAACTACGTCTTACAATTTTTGTTAGAATAAGTCAAGCATAACAAAAGTGAAACTTGATCTGCATCTATTCAGGCACCCACATATCGAATTTCAATTGCCAAGTAAAAGCATAGTGGAATCAAAGTACTGAGAGTACTGATAGAGGAAGCATGTTAGTACAAAATTATGCTTCAACTTAACCTTTGATCTTGTGACCCGAAAATCAATAAGGGTGATATACTCTTTAAGAGCAACCAATGTCTCAAGTTAACTTATTGTTAAATGTTTCTCAAGATATTGAGCAGACAATATTTTTCGATATTGTAGTAGTTTGACATTGATCTTTAACCCAATAATCAATATGGATCATCTTCTTTCTAGGGACAAACACTGTACTAATGCTAAATATGCTAACTTTCCAGGAAGAGATTCTTCAAATATTAAGCAGACAACACTTAGTCTAAAGACGGAACCAAGATTTTTGTTTAAAACAATTGCAATTTGTAAAGGGGACTTAGAAACAGTAGCGACAAGTAAGTTTTACATGAAAATGTTATTAAGATTTAACCACTCGGGGTTAAATCCATTTATCAAAGGGAAACGTATATTGATTTGCTGCTCGTTCTTGATTCTATCTATTCTCAGATTATTAATCTTGTATCCACTCGTTTTCACTCGTTCTCCTACATTAACGATAACCCGGGTTGTTGTTTTTAGTGCTGCCCGTAACTGTCAGGCTGTTAGCTTATCCTATGACGTCATATTGTGCTTTTGTCACATTCATTTGGAAAAAATTCAGCAGGTAAGACGTGTTTTTTGTGTGAGCCGAATATGTTTGCAATTTTCGTCGTGGTTTCAATCTTCTGTCGTGAAAGTTGTTGATCGAGGTATCTGATGAAACTCTAACCTTTGTATTACCTTTTCAATCCCCGATGGCAAATTGAAATGTATTTAGCTTGGATTGGTTTTAACTTATCGGATGTTGCACACGTCGCCATTACGATTCGTGTGACACGTCCTATTTCATTAGAAAACCTAGTTTATTTCTTATTCATTTTTGGCAAACCACTATGTTATTAAATCTATTTTATATTTCAATTGAGTGAAAGAAAATGCCTAAAAGGAAACAACAAGATGCCCCAAGCCGCGCCGTGCCGATACCACGTGGAAAGAGACGCGTCACCCCGTCCAGCACGGATGGTCCACAGCAAAATGTGGATGTAACTGCTGATTCTCCAACCCTCCACGAACCGTACCCCTTACAACAAGCTTCATCTACTTTTTACAACTCGGCGCCAACTATGGCCTTGTCCAGGGAGCAACTGAATGAGGTGACTCAGGCGGTAGTCGCTGTGCTCTCTCAGAGGATGGAGTCCTCTAACCCCCTGGTGGTCCAAGAGGCACAAACAGACAGCGACCAGTCAGGTACTGATTTATCAACCATAGTAGCTACCCCCAACAATTCACAGGTGCAAAGTTATCAGAATGAACTGGGACAATCTGAGCATCTGTTCCCAGGGCTCAAATATTTTGTTTGTTTTTAGGGATGCCCTCTAAGGCAAAAATTGATGCCTGGCTCCCACATTTATAAGCAGCTGTGGCCAATCATCGCCAATAAACTTACAAAATATATGTTGCATATTCATCATTTTATTGGGTGATTCCCCGTAGTTATTTTCTGCATTTCATCTTTGATAATAAGATTTAAAGGACACATCTCATGTTTTTAAAGTAGTATACAAAATTACATACATTTTGTCTTTTTTATGCTTATAGTAATTAATTCTAATAGTTCGTTCGCCGAAATTTTGCGGGGTTAAATCCATTTATCAAAGGGAAACGTATATTGATTTGCTGCTCGTTCGTGATTCTGTCTATTCTCAGATTATTTAATCTTGTATCCACTCGTTTTCACTCGTTCTGCTACATTAACGATAAAAAGTCGTTCCCGGGTTGTTGTTGTTTTTTTTTTTAGTGCTGCCCGTAACTGTCAGGCTGTTAGCTTATCCTATGACGTCATATTGTGCTTTCGTCACATTCATCTGGGGAAAAAAATCACCCTCCCTCCCATACCCCCCCCCCCTTGGGAGGGGGGGGGGTTGTCTGACACTTTGATAGTCGTGTACATAAATTTGTAGACTGGTTGGTGACTATCATTCTGTTTGATTACATGTATTTCATTCCTACGGGTACTGCTGTTTCGTTTTCTTTTGATTTATATTACAGGTCAAGTCAAACCTGACTGTTTTCATCAATGACTCCCAGTCGTCATGGCTGCGGACAACGTTTCGGCATCTGTTCCTAGGGCTCAAA
Source organism: Ostrea edulis (assembly GCF_947568905.1). NCBI lineage: Eukaryota > Metazoa > Mollusca > Bivalvia > Ostreida > Ostreidae > Ostrea > Ostrea edulis. Next base: position 74,102,534 of record NC_079169.1, read on the forward strand.
TATTTTGCTAGTTTTTAGGGATGCCCTCTAAGGCAAGAATTTATGCCTGGCTCCCACATTTATAAGCAGCCATGGCCAATAATCGCCAATAAACTTACAAAATATATGTTGCGTAGTCATCATTTCATTGGGTGATTCCCCGTAGTTATTTTCTGCATTTCATCTTTGATAAATGATGCATCAACTAAATAGCAAGACGTGTATCAACTAAATTGAAGCATGACACCAGGGAAAAATCAAAGGTTAGAATACCACTTAAGCACAAATACCGGTAATGGACGAGTTTCTTTTGATTAGCTATTAATACTGAATAAGTAATATGCAAACCAAATCGTAATAAACTGTTTTCAAATTGTTGTACAGTAAAAGATTAGTTCCTTGTACCCTTGCTATTTACATATTTCAATGTAAACAAAAAATGTGCTAAATTTTAGCAAGCAGAACATTAAATCTTTAGCGTTGTCGTGAAGTGTTACAGTTCATACCCTTATGTATTTTCAAAATTGAAATTCATATTTCTACATTTACATACTACTTTCAATTCTTTTGGGATTTTAGACGCTAAAACAGACATACTGTATTTATCAAAAGTTATATTCACATTGTTCACATCTAAGAGCATTCATGAGGAGATGGCAGTAGGTAAAGATTATAAGACTCTCTTATGAGTAGCCATGAAATATAAGGTGATTCCACCCGAGGGTTGCAAAAAAGCTGTGAAACCCGAGGCTTTGCCGAGGGTTTTACCGCTTTTTTGCAACCCCGAGGGTGGAATCACCTTAATATTTCATGGCAACTCATAAGAGAGTATTTTTCTCTCATATTTCTAGAGTTTTCCGTTTTCCTTGTGCCTAGCGACGCCATTTTGAGAATTTTCCAATTAATTAATATTTCGCTGTTCATTAAAAATAACACCAGAATCGAATTCTACGACCTTCATTTTGGCAACTACGTTGCCGACAAAAAATCGGCCGACGAGTGTATAAGTGAATTGTATTAGAGTTATTCCTCTTTGAATAAATCAATAATCAGGGTGATGCGTGACGTAACTCGACAGTCCATCAGCGCGAAACATTTTGACAGACCTAATCAGAATATGAATCCACAACTGCACGTTTTTTTCTTAGAGGAGCATTGATATTGATATTAATTGAGCAGTTATTTAATGACGAGTGTGTGAAGAGAGATTTCAAGTGGTTTTTCTTGGTGAATATGGGCATGGCTAGACTTTCGTTTTCGTGCAAGGACTCGAGTCTCATGGACATTGAAGGCACTTATTTCACCTGAGACACGGACAGTAGACGTTGACAGAGTGAATGTGGAGGTAGGCCTAGAACTAGTAGACCGTGTGGGTTGGGTTTCTGTGAACTGGCATACTGCACCGGATGACATCTAGGTGTATGAGGAATTTGTGACTGTTGTTGAGTGTGCAGTAATTGTTCAAGGAATGTGTATTTTTGTGTCCGGTCACATACACCTGGATATTATCAGGGACATTACAATCTGTCATTTTTGTACAAGAGCTTTGCAAACGCTAGTGTTCGTCAATCGAGGGGTATTCCCAATCGAGGTGAGGTAAGTTGCAAGCTAGTTGTGTATTGATTATGACGTCACGGGATATGTAAGATAAACGTCACGTGATATGAAAGATAGAAATATCTTACATACCTTTCTTTCATAGAATATCTGTATCTTACATACGTTGATATGAGAGAAATTGACGGTAAAACATTGGAAATGTAAACACAGAGAGCCGGGGGGGGGGGGGGGGGGGGGGGGGGGGTAAGTAAAATCAGCATGTTGAGCACGACAGTAGATATATACAACAATGCTACAAACAAATAGTAAAAAATTGTATAGCACACATTTTCATACAGTTTATCCATTTTTTAGTTTTACTACAAATTTACAAACACTATATCTACCAAACAAAACAGAACACAATCTACAATGTTAAAAATCATTGACAAATCAACATTATTATAACAGCCAAGCAAGTTTTACAGCAAAATGTCAAATGTATATAGAGAACAATACATGCAAACAGATCAGGAAAAGAGTCACCACCACATTGATACTGAACATCTTTGGAAATATAGCTGTCATGTACGATTGTACGATGTTGATACATTTATAGTAACGCTTTATGAAAATCTCTTTCCTGTTTCTGTATATTGTGAAGATAGTGAAAGCTTGAGCGAGAATCTCCACAGTGAAAGAAATCTTTCTTAAGAGAACTTCTTCCATATCGGTACCTAGAATTCTCAAAAACTTCCTTCAAAGCATGTCTTTTGAAATGTTAAAATCTTGGTGTGCTCTTTGTGTGACAATAACAATCTCCATATTGTTCTCTTTGATAAAAATTGCCTCCAGCACACCTTTGATAAGTATCTCTCTTGCCAGAATTTTCAACAAAGTTTGAGTGTAAAATAGATTATATTGAGGAAGATGTGATACTCCTTTTCATTATTCCTAACTCTAGATGATAATGCTTATCAAGAATTTCAAAGGAACAATGGGCTCATGTACCATTTCGCTCACCTGAGTCACCTTGGCCCTGCAGTTGTTTTTCATAGATTTTTTTTCAATCTTTATTTCCATGAAACATTTTTACCCCATATTATGGCTTCAACCTAGCTCAAAGGGTTGCGACATAATCAAACTTCATACAATCATAATCATACTCCATACATAATCAAAATTCATACAACATGGATATGCATCAATATCAATATTACTAACACACCCTTGTTATTCTGGAGGTCAAGGTCAGAGTATGATATAAAAGGTCGTACCACGAGATATCTATATACAAAATATGAAAACTCTACTTTGAAAAGTTTAAGAGAAATCCGGGTTAGATTAGGTTCTCAGTACCCCCTTGCTTGTCGTAAAAGCCGACTAAATTGGGCGGTCCTTCGGATGAGACCACAAAAACCAAGGTCCCGTGTCACAGCAGCTGTGGCACGATAAAGATCCATCCCTGCTCAAAAGCCACAAGTGTCGAGCATAGGTCTAAATATTGCAGCCCTTCACCGACAGTGGTGACATCTCCACACGAGTGAGAGATACTCAAGATGGACGTTCAACAATATAAAATCAATCAAGATATATTGAACACGATAGGTTTCTTAAAAGTGGGTCAAACTCCAAGATCAATGTTACAAGGTTAAAACCTTTACTGTCATGAAAAGGTCATGTTACAAAGAATGCATACATAATATATGAGAATCCTATCACTCACCATTCAAAAGTTATAAGAAAGGTTAATATTTCAGACTGACAGCCAAGACAAAAACACCATGCCTCCAACCTTAGACACAGGGGCATTAAAAAACCTTGCATTTAGATTTACTGTGGTCTTGTTACTCTTGGAAAACTTGTTTAATTTGTTTTCTTCAATTTCCCATACAAAAATTTGATCTCCTGTTGTGGCCCCCACCCTACCCCTGGAGCCCATGACTTGAACAAACTTAAATTTTGAACTACCTGCTGAATTTTGCAAATCAATGTGACTAATCATGATCCTGTTCTTTGTGGGGATGAAGATTTTTAAAGATGTTGCCTATAATCTTTTATATAAAACTTTGATCCCCTAAATTTGCTCCAATCTACCCCAAAGATCATGATTTGAATAAGCTAAAACCTGAACTGCCCAGGGATGCTTACATATCAATACGACTAAGCAAGGCCCTGCTAGTCTTGACAAGAAAAAAATCCCTATATACATGTATTCCCATGTAAATCTTTGATTCCCTATTGTGGCCCCATCCTACTTCCGGGGGCCAGAATTTGAACAAATCTTAATCTGCATTACCTGGGGATGTTTGCATACAAATATGACTGGTGATATCCCTGATGTTCCTGAGAAGATTTTTTATATCACTGTCACTGGTCCCTTAACCCTCTAGGGTCGTAGGGGCACTGCATCACTGAACGCTGTACCAACTGTTTCCAGCTGTGACGGTCATGGATGAGGGACTGGGTTGTGGCAAAACGTTTCCCCGCCCACTCCGCAATTTTGTCTGTCCATCTCTTTTTCTAACTCCCTCATTGTCTTTTCCCCTGCACATTACCCTGGAGGATGGTCTTTGACAGTCCACTACCACTGGTGACATGGCCGTACCAGTTCAACTTTTTTTTTTTAGTGGCCAGTAGCTCTTCATAGTGGCTCACATGCTGATTGATGGTCTCCCGAGTTTTCTCGTTTGTGACATGTTCTGTGTACGAAATGCCAAGTGGTCTTCTGTAACATCTCATTTCCACTGCTTGGATCTTACAGAAAGACTGAAATGACTAATGCATATAGTAATTTCAGTTTGGATGTGAGACTGATGTTTATTTACTTCCCATATAGGTTTCAGTCTTGCCAACGTTGCCGCTGTTTGAGCAGTTCTAGCGAGGATTTCAGTTTTGGAGCCCTGATTGTCAAGGATGACTCCTATATATCTGAACTGCTTTACAGTCTCGAACTCTTGTCCACTGACTGTAATTTTCTTTCAATTGGCTTTGTGCTGTTTGTCGTCATTTTTGTCGTATCAGCACTTATCTATCTGTATGGCAAATCTGGGGGAAATTTTGTCCAGGTGGTTCACTAGACTGGCACACTCTTTTTTTTTTTTTTTTATCTCCAGCCAACCCATCAATATCATCAGGGAATCGTAGGTTTGTGATAACTTTCCCTCCTATGCTGACTGTGCCGTGGTGATTTTCGAGGGTCTCTGTCATGCGCTTCAGGAAGATGTTGAACAGGGTTGGTGAAAGGAGACTGCCCTGACGGACCCCAACAAATGTGTGGAACCTGTCTCCAGCTGTGCCTTGAACAAGTACTGCACTGCTGGTTTTTACATAAAGCTGCTTGGTGGTATTTGTCAGCTTTTGACTGTTATAAAATTTAGAAATTCATTTCAAATTAAGGATTATCTCCCTCACGCATAGCTCCTATCCTTCAACAAATTTGACTCCACTTTTTGGCACACTGTTTTTGCCTATAATAGCTCTAAAACTTCATTGTTATTTCGGACTTCAAACATTCGGTTGAGCATCACTGAAGAGACATAATTTGTCGAAATGCGCATCTGGTGCATCAAAATTGGTACCGTACAAGTTTTACCTATGTTGTATTGATTTATAGTGACCCAAAGCGCTTCATGCCACACCCTATCAAACGCCCTCTTAAAATCAACAAAGACAGAGTAGATATCTTGTTTTTGTTGGTTGTACTTCTCGCACAGAACTCTTAAGTTGAAGATCTGTTCTGTGGTGCTTCTTCGATTGCGATACCCTGCTTGTTCTTCAACAATTTCTCCTGCCTGCGGTTTTATTCTGTTCAAAACTATCTTCAGCATCACTTTGCTCATATGGCTGATGGTTCTGTAGTCTTGGCACTGTTGTAGTTGCCTTTTTGGGGAGAGTTATGATGAGTGACTGAGTCCATGGTGTTGGCCACTCTCCAGTCTGCCAGATCTTACTGCAGATTTTCGTGATGACTTCAATCACTGTTTCCCCTCCATGTTTAATCAGCTCAGCTGGTATGTTGTCTGTCTCTGTTGTTTGTCCGTTCTTCAGTGATTTCACTGCTGCCTCTATTTTTCCCCGCAGGATTTGTAATCGTCGTTTGATAATTCCTGGTCTGTCAGGACATCAGTGCCTCCGTGGGTTTGATGATTCCTGGCCTGTCAGGACATCGGTGTCTCCGTGGGTTTGATGATTCCCGACATGTCAGGACATCAGTGTCTCCGTGGGTTTGGTGATTCCTGGCCTGTCAGGACATCAGTGTCTCCGTGGGTTTGATAATTCCTGGTCTGTCAGGACATCAGTGTCTCCGTGGGTTTGGTGATTCCTGGCCTGTCAGGACATCAGTGCCTCCGTGGGTTTGATGATTCCCGACATGTCAGGACATCGGTGTCTCCGTGGGTTTGGTGATTCCCGACATGTCAGGACATCAGTGTCTCCGTGGGTTTGGTTATTGTAGAGTTCTTAGTAGTACTCTGTCCATCTATCAATGTTCTCTTTTTCTTCTGTGAGGCAATTCCCCTCTTTGTCTTGTACGGTATTGACTCGCGACTGCTTCTGCTTTTTAAGATCTTTTACAACCTGGAATGCCTTTTTGCTGTTGTTCCTGTTGAGGTTTTCTTCTATTTCTGCACACTGTTTCTCATTCCATTTTTCCTTGACCCTTTTCATGCCTCTCCTGATCTTCTTTGTAAGCCACTGCCCCAGTCGTTGTGTTCTTCAATTTCTTGAGGTCTCGTCTTTCACCACACATTTTAAGGATTTCGTCAAAAATTCTCAAAGAATTTTAGCAAATTTGAAATCGCAAAACTTTTCCAAAATGAACATTATCAAACTGTACGACTTTGCAACACTTTACATAACAATTTCTCATGATGAATTTTTAAAAAGATTAGGCCTTTTGACGTCATAGACAGCTACATCTTCAATAAAAATTGAACTGGATGATGGATAATTGACAATATATACGTAGTCTTTGGTGATAAAGTCTTCCAACAGTCTGGCTGTTATAATTCTTATGTGCACGAATTGTACTTCTTCATTAACTGACCTGATTTTGTATTCTTATGAGACAGAAATTATTCAAAAGTTTCTATATGAGAAAAGATTTTATCTCGTTATGGCCTTCAACTTGACATTTAGATATATATCGATCTGTTAACAATACTCACTTCCATTCATTTGCCGAGTGGATATATCTTAGTGAACTAATAAAATAAAAAACAATACAATGTCTTCCATATCTGCTTCATTTGGATAATTCATTGAATATATACGTTATCGGCAAACTTATGACCAAACGTAATTACTTCAGCTTCGCCATCGTTTACTTCCCATATTTATGCAGCTATAAACCATTATCACCTGCATATGGTGTTTATATCTCTCAAATGATACGCAAGAACATGCTCTGCGTATGATCAATTTCTAAATCGATGTAGGCTACTGACAGTTAGGTCACTGTTATAATTTTTTCATCAGTTAAGTTTAATATCAGCATTTTGCAAATTCTATGGTCCTTATATGATCTAATTTGCAAACACAACCTGTCAAGTCGAATGCTGTCTGACGTTTTTCATACCAATTGTTGACTACAAATTATTCCATTTACCTTACATGTATCAAGATATTGAGCTCACGGTGGGTGTGACCTGTCAATAAGCGCTTTTACTCTTCCTAAGCACTTGCTTCCACCTTTAGCGTAGTCAGGGGTCCGTGTTTGCCCTATTTCTTAAGAGGATTTATGATATTGATCATTGTTCGTTATATTCTCATTTTCATACCAAATTTCAGTTTTATTAATCAAAGCATGGTGAAAATAGTCCGTATAAAATTTTTTAAGAAGTTCATTCAACCATGAAATTAATTTTTATTAGAAAAGTCAAGCGTAACAGAAGTGAAACTTGATCTGTATCTATTCATTGGGTACCCACTTATCAAATTTTAGATTCTTAGCATTGTGGAAAAAAGTCCATAAAACTATATTTGCCTCAAAGTCCCATAAATCTCGTAAATTTCACTCAACCGTGACAAGGCTTGAACATATATTAGTTAATCACACCAAATTCAAAGCTTGGTGCACAAAGTCCGAAAAACCAAGGTATGACAGGCAGACAAAACAACAGATGTACGGAGTGCAAACAGATAGTCCCTTCGAACTTTACCGGTAGGGTATAAATAACGTGAGCGCTTGTTAGTCTGCAAACTGGAACAGCCATGGATGTTGTCTTTAAACGGCATTGATCTGATTGAAATTGTAATGTTTGTGTTATTGCTTAATTGATGTAGCAATTGTCAGATTATCTATGTCATCACCCAATCACACAATTTGCAATTAATGTCATTCCTTATGACTTGATTCATCACTTGCTACATACACCTTCAATCATGTCTTAACAAAAACGTTAATGACGTTGTATTTTTCGTTATTTTATTACTGTTCAAAAGCTGCACTGGCATCTCCACAATCAGAGAATATGTGGTTCACAGCAAAGCCAGTCAAAGCGTAACAGTTTTCCAAATCCATGTCTGACATTTCTAGAAATTCTGATGGTTCTCAAAATTACACCGCACAGTGCCTCAGAGCGACTGCAATATTCAAGCTCTAGACGACGACGATTTCGAACTCCAGCATATTATGTTAATGAGTGGGCACCGAGACAAGGCTTCCGTACGAAGTTGCAACAGGCATTGCAATTACCACCAAAAGCAATTCACTTATAAAAGTCGCAAGACCCTCTGCAAAACTCGCTCTTCCACCTGGAATTTTTTAAAAGCCGTGTCAACCGTCAAGAGAACCGTACCTGTCTGGTTTCTTATCGCATCCCACATCATGATCATGTCCCACGCTTGCCGTCGGTACCTTGGATTTGATGCCAGTTCCAATCAACAGAATTCCAGCAATTTTCTATCCATAGGACTGATCTCTAACTCATCCTTTCAAAACTGCACTTTTCAGTTCACAAGAAACCTTTGCTCAACAGTAAACAGTTCGTGGAAGTCATATTCACAAATTACTACGCCCATCTCAAAATGACATAAAATGCAGTCTAAGAATAAATCGTTATGTGAACTCGAATCATATCATGTTTTATTATATAAACTCAATGTTTTAGAATATTCAAATGATAAGGAATGATTTGTTTTTGGTTGGATGGAGATATACCGCCAAAAAAAATACGGAAAACTTTTCATCATACGCTACGCGCAATGATGCATTTTTCCGTCGGTTTTTTTTTCGTGGTATACCTCCATCCAACGAAGAAAAAAAAATGGTAAATTCATTCCCTAATTAAAGACATATTTAGAAATTGTTGCTGATTTTGACTACAGATTATTGAGTTTACCTGAAAGAGGGATAATGGCGGTTATGGCCAAGTCAACGGGGATGTGGCCGGTCAACAGAGGATGCCTACTCCTCTTAGGTACCTACTCCCACCCATGAGATTCATTTACATAGGATTTATGTAATTAGTCGCTGTTCTTTATTTTATTTATTTTTTCATCCTAAACACTTAAATCTAACATTTATAAAAAAGGACAGCGAAAAAGTGAGACAGTTCGTTTTGATTTTAGAGCCCCTGTAAAACGAATGTTTGCTTTTAACTAACCAATTATTCTCATTTTATTGAGACTCTTGATATCTTTCTTCACATTTGCCTCCATAGTTACTTCATGACCTGTTTATATTTGACGTTGTGTGTTTACTTTTTCTCTCTCCTGACGTCACAATCGAGATATAACTTATCAAAATCCAGATCATAAAACAGTTCCACCCAACACTCGCTGCTAATGTATGTATCAGAGTGTTTTGAAGAAATTTCCTCATTTCCCTTTTAAGCTATTTTGGTTAAATAAAAATAAGGGATTTCCTTCCTGAAAGTCAGGTTAATCTATTGTATTGATAATTTAATTTGAAAGGAGGAAAATCTCTCAGAAATTCATCGATCGATATTAATAAATTTAGGTGTCATTACATTTTAATCTCGAGTAAAGTAAAAATGTCCATCAATTCTGCTTGCAATAGGTTTAACAGGTATTATCATTTCATTCATATTCACCGAGGTCAAAATGGAATTCAAACTTCATTATTGGCTGTTTAACACACAATCAATGTGTTCTCTCGGCAATAAAAAGTCTGAGCTGTGAAAACACGCTTACACTTTCGATCTGCATACCCGGTACATCTCTCGAACATTAATACATATTTTCAATCACAAAAAATGTTTGCGCAAGGAAATACTTCAGAGGCGAGTTTGCCTTATTACATGTACCATTCTGCCTTCGCCATTCACATCGCCTGTTCCTCCACAATTTTGGTCACTGGAGTTCTTATGAATGCAGTTAGCATCGCGGTCATCATCCGACTGAAGCTATATCGTGAAATTTCGGTTCTCTTTACACTTCATTTGATGTTCGTCAACCTTGCAGCTAGCATCATAGCAATGTCTGCTGCCCTGGTTAACTCATTCCATCCGACTGGGAGAAAGGACTTGCTTTGTAGAATGAGTGGCTTCATTATATTCGTTCTGATCGGTGTTCAAATGTGCAATATAGCATTACTATCCATAAGCACTTACATGAATATTTCGCATTCAGTTTTCGGGAAAACATTCTTTTCTAAAACTCGGAATGTTGTTTCGTGTATTGTGTTCATTTGGATTTTACCTTTTGTTAATATGTTAATGCCGTTGACCGAACTTTGGGGGGAGTTCAGTTTGACGAATCATGCGCCGTGGTGTTTCCCTTTTTCTGGAGGATATGGGACATATTTGGTTTGTTTCTCACTCATTGTGACACTGTCGGCACTTCTGTTTTCGTATGTTGGGATCGTACGAACCGTTTTACTAAGCAGGAGAAAAGTCTACGCCGCGAGCCAGGATCATCATCAGAAAAAAAGGAAACTCAGACAAGAACGACAACTCATTATCACTGTTATCATCATGGTGACGTCATTTATACTCTTTTACCTTCCGGCAGGATTGCTTCCAATTATAGACCCTGATTTGAATCTTGGTGTGGATATTCATGTGATTTTCACTTATGTCATGTGGTCACAAAATGTATTTGAAACTCTTATTTACTCTATTTCTCATTCCAAAATCAGAAACGCCATTAAAACGTGCTTGTGTTGTATGTAAGTTGTACAAAACATGAGCAATATTTCAGAATAGATTTTTCAATGTTTTCTCTAAAGCTGTGTACAATTATTCTTTCAACAATCTCGTATTCTTAATCAATGTGTGTCTAAAAGCTGAAATGTATTTCGAGCGATTGATATATAATCTCGTGTGCTCGATCTGTCGTCTCTGTGCGCGATATATGTTATCTCGAGTGATTAACTTACTATCTTGTGCGCTCGACTTACTTGTAATATGTTGAGCGATTTATCAACATGTAAGAGCATGTAAATTCTTTAATGGAAAAATAGTGTGTGTTGTATTTCTTATATTTCATGCCATATACAGTTGATGAATTACCTCCATGCCATATAGAGTTGATGAATTACCTAAAACTTCTACAGCTTTTCTGATTGTTTGCCGTTACGATTTTCAGTACTTGGTCTACTAAGACAAATGGAACATGAAGATGTGGAGATAGCGAACAGCGGTCAATGGAAAAGTGAAGATTAAAAAAACCTAATTAATCACAAGGCGCTGGCCAACGGTAGAGATGACCGTGGTACATTGTAATGAGTATTGAGCATATGGCGGTAATTTGGAAAATATAGTGGTCTGTAGCCTCTTTTTTCAGTATTTATATAAGTAATTCGTGATTTAATAAAGAATAAATTCATAACTTAATAAATAATGAATGATAATAACGTTTGAAAAGGAGTTTTGGACGGAAGATTTTGGTTTTAACACCACAAGCACATGATTTTTGTTCTTCGTTTTTCCACCTCATTTGTCCCTCAAGGTGGAAAAGAATATTCCGAAAAAGTGGAAATTTACATGACGGCTTCCTCGCATAGTGTAGATTCGGTTGTGTTCAGATTATGGCCCTCAGGGATAGGATGGGTCAACAATGGTATGGCGCGCCAAATTAACATAAACTCAAATCATTGAAGATATCTTTATTTATTTGAAGATATCATCAATTTATCTAGCATCAATTCATTTGATGCGTGCAACTATTCAATTCGAGATCTCTGCAAATTATTCAATTATATATACGGCCATTGAGCAGTGAGGGTTCTTTAGCTTGCCATACCAAATAATTGAAGATATATTCAATTATTTGAGTTTATGTTAATTTGGCGTTCCATGCACGGGTGTGACCGGTCTCCTAGACTCTAGTGTATCCATGGGTTCGTGTTCGCCCAACTCTTAAATTTCTATTCCTTGTAGGAGTTATAAGAATGATCACTGTTCGTTATCTTCTACTTTTCATACAATAAGGGGTCAAGTTTTACAAATAGGAAAAATCTTTTAAAATCTTCTTCTCAAGGACAACAAGATCATGATTGGCCATATCAATTTGCAAGTATCCTCGTTTAGTGCAGATTCAAGTTTCTTCATATTGTGGACCCCGGTAGTAGGGTTGGGCCACTATAATAGATCAGTTTTAAATGGGGATATATGAACCCTGGAACTAGGGTCTATCAAATCTAGCATAATGGATGTATACAGGAAAGAACACTTTCTTCTCCTAAACAGCAAGGCCATGATAGTCATATTGGTGATGAAGCATACACATGTTGAGTGAATTCAAGTTCGATTATGTCATGACCCTTTGGGACTTGGTTGAGACCACGATATGGGACAATTTTTTTTTCAGTAAACAAGAAACCTTTTAAGAATTACAACAGTTTAACAAGAGCAGGGTCAAAGCAAGTAGGTGAGTAATGTGGCCCTTGGGCCTATTGTTACTTCTATGAAATAAAGAAATCCCACGAGAAAAACCATTTTTATGAATGTTATATCAGTGATTATAATATATACCTTATGATCATGAAAAGAAGTGCAGGGTCGGGTGGAAGTCCTGTCCACAAGCACTTGTAGTACAGAGCAAAGGGGGTATAATATTTTCAATGAAAAAGAAGACAATGTACAAATCGATACCTCATTTTATTACTAATAGCCCAAAAACGTAACTTTTGAATTAGAATAGGGGGGGGGATCAAAGAAGCATGTGGTTACTCACGAGACTTGTGGTCCTTGTAGTTTCTTACGTAAACTGACACAGATCTTTAGAAATCAAATGTTTTTCTGATCAAAGTTTTCCTACCATTTGTGTTCTAATGGCAAATTTAAAGATATCAATGTTTTCTTGTTAAAGATTGTATATACTCTAATTGTGAGAGTGAGTCAGTTGTTTTTTTTTTCCTTTCAATTTCCTGGGATTGCACATGCTTTCATGCACTAAAGTGCACGTGTATATTGCAGTCATCCATCCGCGTTCGAAGCGTTTTCGTGGCCTACATGCAAACATTTTCCCCAATGCTGAAATATCTGCATTTTATGTGAGTTTATCAGATAGAATACAATACCATTGTCTATATTCAACTTAAGTTTTCTTTCATTCTTATTTCAAACAATAATGCATACTCTCAAGTAGGGTCTCTGGTCACCTACATAAAGGCGTAGTGGTCTTACTAGACAGCTAGAACTCTTGACATTGGAGGTTGTCATGTTTGACCAAACCAATATTTTCTTGCTTTTCTGAGAGGATTCATCAAAGCATCCATCATGCAGCCTGCTGTATATGGAAGAGTGTCTTGACAATGGGGAAAATACCAGTGTTGAAAGACAGTAACCAAATCAGTTATGTAGCTTCAAGGACCCCAATGTCCAGATAATGAAGCATTAATCCCTTCGAATATTACAAACAAAATGTCCCACTCCCTGGAACGTGTTCTTGAAAGGCTTGTCTCGACCTCCCATTTATCTGCAAGTTAACATGAATAATGAATTCATCGTCTACAGCTTCACGCATACTTCCAATATCCGTGTGCATTTCTTGTACCAGGACCTGAACATGGTGGATATTTAAATCTCTTTTCTGTAATTTGACAGCAGCTTGATCACATCGAAAACATGAAGCACCCACAAAAAGAAACAAGTTAAGGAAGTCAAGAAGTCTGTAAACTTTGAACCATAAATAACATTTGGCAGTTTGTCTCAAACCCAGTTTGCTTTAGAGGACTCGTGAAGGGCTTAGCATGAATTGATGGCATTTTACAATGTACATGTATTGAAACATATTATGTTGAACGTCCCAAAATAGATGTGCATCTCAACACACCTAGTTTACGCAAAGACCTATCAGTTTCATTGTTTTGGGGTTGTTTTTTTTTTTTGGGGGGGGGGGGTCCGATTTAGAGTATTCTATCTCTAGTTTTGGGGTAATATCGAAGAAAGACTGCGCACGCCAATCGATCATAGTTTTCAATACCCGAATTTAGAACAGGGCTCCGATGGTGCGTATTATATACATGTAAGGCAAGTGTGTCCAGTCTTTCAGTTCCAGCTTTTATCTGTTTTTAAGGAGATTGATTCTGTGCAGAACATAAAGGAACACCATTATGAACACCAGGTTTGTACTTCGTATTAAAGGGACCGATTCACGATATTCCACAGAATTTTCACTGTCCAGTGTGTTTAAAAGAGTTCACATAAGAATTAAGGTTATACATTTATATCACAGCTCATTTTAGAGAGTCTATTATTTGTTTTGTAAACAAAGATTGCGGTATGTTATTGTTTATGAAGTTTTCAAAAGAAATGGATATCGATCCAAGTTTTATTATATCTTTCACACTTCAAGCATTTTTGGGGTAAATGTGTCATTTAAAAGTTTAAATTGTGACTATGCAAAATTTTTATGCTTTATATTACAAAATCAATATTTCACTTGTTTGTTTGTATACATAAAAAGACTCGAGTCTTTGTTTACATAACACAGATTCAAGGCTAAAATATTGCTAATATTCTTGCATTCAGAAGGTCAAAATTTTGGCTGTCAATATTAAATGAGTTATATTTTTAATGTTTACATTTAAATCAATTCACACACACACCGTAAGGATCTCTGTATTTGGAAAATGGTTCTAAGTACATGTACTCTGCAATGAAAAAGTAAAATAAGCGCTAACTACATGCAACCTTTACAAAACTTTGTTTCTTATGTAATTCTTCGTGTTATTTAAATTGTTTTGCTCGCATCAATGGCATTCTTCATTGTGGTTTCCAGATGTTGTTTTGGGATAGTTTTCTTGGGTGGCTATCAATCCAAATTAGCTGAGAAATCTCCCTTATTTTACACTTGATCTGCAGTGGCGGATTGACAGGAGGGAGGGGGGGGGCAGAATAAAAATAAATAGTAAAACAACAGCAGAAGTACAAGATTTGACATTATACATACACACAAGTGCATAGTCATTTATTGATTTTATTATGTATAAAGCATATAGCCAGAATAACCCATCTTAGATTTTTAATTATATTTCTTTCAAAACTTTCATTTTTGTTTTTTTGTTGTTGTTTTTTTTTTTGGTTTTTTTTGAAAATCCAAATTATAAGACAGAGCTGAAGAAGGGTTTTGTGACAGAAATTGGCTGTTTGCAATTTAGCTTTCTTGTGGTGTTTTGCAAATGTTTGTGTTTCAGTCACGACGAATGCTTTCAATGCGCTGCAGTGAAATGTTTTGTTTCATTGGGTTTCACATTTATTTGATCCCGTGGAGATCCGGGTTAGAATAGGTCCTCAGGCTCCCTTGCTTGTCGTAGAGGCGATTAAATTGGGCGGTCCTTCGGATGAGACCGCAAAAACTGAGGTCCCGTGTCACAGCAGCATATAGGCCTAAATTTTGCAGCCCTTCACTGGCAATGGTTACATCTCCAAGTTGATGGTGCAGGGGTTCCAACAGTCTCGTTTAAAATCAGCATTTCGCAAATTCTATGGTCGTTATAACGATCTAGTTTGCCAATACAACCTATCATTGGGTCGAATGCTGTCTGACGTGTTTCATGCTGATTGTTAGACCGTTCTTGGCACATTGATTTTGACTACGGATAACTCCGTTTACCTGATCAAGATATAGGGCTCATGGCGGGTGTGACCGGTTGACAGGGGATGCTTACTCCTCCTAGGCACCTGATCCCACCTCTGGTATATCCAGGGATCCGTGTTTGCCCAACTCTCTGTTTTGTATTGCTTATAGGACTTACGAGATTGGTCACTGTTCGTTATCTCCTCCTTCATATGAGTGAAATATTCTCGAAAGGGCCGTTAAACAATATACAATCAATCAATGAATCACATGTATTTGGGTGAACAGAACACACACTTTTCGTACATTTAAAAGAGATATATATGTTAAGTATTATACGCTCTTGATTTAGTATTTTTATTTTTTGTATAGAATTTTTAAAGATTGTTCAGAAGAAGTGCGTGGTCTGACACAAGTTTCTTGTATTAAGAAATCCAAAACCTGTCAGAATTTGCCAGTGAAGATGATGTTCTTCGTCAGCAAATAGTGCCTTTAAGTTGAACTTTATCTGTTAAAGCAACATTACCGTCACCATAAGTCAAAGTCGGTGTAACATTTAATTTAATAGTGACCCCGTTGAAAAACGGCCCCAGGGTCATTTCTTAACGATGAAAGATGACCCCGATCAAAATTTAATTTTAAATTAAATTTTGATCAAAAACGGTCGTTGAAAATTGATCAACGTGAAATTTTGATCAGTAATGGGGTTATTTTTAACGGCTACTTAAATGTTACATACATAATGTAAATGTTTAACAAGTATTGTCAGAGAGAGAGAGAGAGAGAGAGAGGGGGGAAACAAATGGACAAGGGGCATTAAAGGCCAAAATTTGCCCAATGTCAAAACACTCTATTTTACAATCATTCAATTAGTATCATCAATTTCATCCATCTTTAGATTGATTTTCACTCGTTCTTTCTAAATTTTGGGGCAAAATAATGAAAAAACAACAAAAATCACAGGTTTCTGGAAACAATGAATAACTTTTAAATTAAACAAGAAATGACAAAACAAACAATTTCATAATCTAGAATTCATTAAAGAAGTTTACACTGAAAAATATTACCAATAAACATGTTTAAATTCCTCATTTTGGGGGGAAACGACTTATTTTTGCACACACAAAAATCAGATTTCTGGAGACAATGAATAACTTTTATATTAAACAAGAAATGACAAAACAAACAATTCAATATTTTAGAATTCATTATACAAGATTACAACGAAAAATATATGACCAATGAATATGTTAGAATTCCTCATGTTGGCGGGAAACAACTGATTTTAGCACCAAAAAAATCACAGATTTCTGGAAACATTTGGTAACCTTAAATAATAGAAATAATGATGTTATGATTTACACAACATTGGTTGGAAATAACGAAAATATCTGATGATGCATGAGTAACATCTTCTTTAATGCTTATGATATGAAATTGAAACTGAATGGAACAAAAATTGTAAATTTCATGATCCCAGGGTAGGGCTTTTGCTGCCAGGATAAGGCCAAAATGGTCACAGTGATTAAATGTCTATCATTTGAAGGACTCCTTTAATTTTGCGCTGATCTATATAAAAGTTAAATGCATATATAGGAAAACAGAAAGGAATGTACGAAAATTTGAATTTTGAATCCCAGAGTTCTGACTCTAGGGCAGGTCCTAAATCGTCATAAAGTGTTATATAACATACTAGTTTATCATATTTTGCATCACCGGATACCTTCGTTATTTCCAACCAATGAAAAGCAGAAAATGTTGGTTTGATCAAAATATAAGGTCACGAACTTCAGTGGATCGGTGTAGTATCCTTACTTTAATAGAAGAAACATTTTGCTTATTTGGGGTCATTTTCAATGTTGAAATATGACCCACCACTTGTCCGAGGTGTGGATTGTAAAGAAAACATTTTGTTCATTTTCAATGTTGAAATTTGACCCATCAGAAATGAACTCTTGAAGAGAAAATGTCTAAGGGTAATTTTTTAACAAGGGTCAAAATTCCACGCTTGGGAGGGTAGTTAATTAACGGTCTGGATCAATTTTCAACGTTGAAAATTGATCAAACATTCGTTGAAAAATACCCCTGGGGTTGTTTTTCAACGGGGTCACTATTTAATGTTACACCGGTATGAACCCTGTTTGATTCACGTCCCTTCGCGGATTTTTTACTCGTATCGAGACGTTACCATCTGTAGGGAAAGTACCACAAATTTAGACTCGTGCATGGTCCCGGTAGTGTTTTATCGTATCAATTAACACCTGCGGTGGATCAGAAGATCGGTTTTCAAGGTTTCATCCAAAAACCCTCGACTCTCAGAGAAGGAGAAAGCAATATACCCGTATTTACACTTCAGACTTGATGTTGTCATGGTACGGGTGGTGCTCGAACTCGCAACATTTCAGTCACACTGTGAACTCTCTAATTACTGATCAGATGGACCAGCTGCAGGAAAAAGATAGCTTGCAACTTGATAAACTTCATTCTGAATACAAGCATTGTGTTCCATGATAGATAATTTTTTAAAGATAAATACTTTTTCCACTGACTGTTTTCTCTGTGATAACCTTTACAGCTCCAATGTGTTATTCCCCCCTAACTGGATGTAAATTCAATTCATGCAAAATATAAAGGTCAATAGGCGGGAACTATGGGAATTAACCTGGATTTCAATTTCTATCAGGCAGTATTTTTCATTTGTCGATTTTCTATTTTCATTTCAAAAGGGAATCACTTGTCAGTGGCGGATTTTCAAAATGTGGCATCTTGTTTTAAAAAATGTACAAAACAATAAAAGAAGCAATAATTTTTTCCACTCCCGGAGAAATAAATGACAAAATCTTTTGACTTCTTGGGAGAACTTAATTTTTTTTTTTCAAAAACCTTTAAAATGTGCGTCATTTTACTAATTTCACCTTTTTAAGAATAATAGAAAATAGTACAAATTACTTAAATAAGAGACATATTTCAAGCTCTATAAAATCCGTAAAATCCAGGAGCTTCGCCCCCTGGGTCCCCTCAAGGCGGCCCCAGACCCCCTGCCTCATAAAGTGCCCCCCCCCGTAACCACAATTCCTGGATCCTCCCCTGCTTGTTAGTTCGCTGGGTATGTGGAGTTGATCAACTACATTGAAAAACGTAATAATTCATGCACAAATGAAAACGATTTCAATGTTGCATGCACTTTTAATCAACTAAACTACAAACTCAAATGTCTTTTCAAATTGGGAGTTTTTAGCAATTTGAGTTCACTGATAAGAAAGAGCGCGTCTTCCATTTTGGGTGATTAAAGAAAAGTTCCTGTGGTTAAAAAAAATAAAAATAATAGTAAAGATCGAAAAATGTATTATTTCTTTATATATGTTGCCGTTGCAAACAGGTATCAGGTTGTTTTTTTTTACAATGATCTTTCCCAAATCGATTGAGACCTAGATTGTAAAATTTAACGTTCGTGAAATATGAAAAGGAGATAAATGGTTAGAGGTAGCGATTTTGGGATTCCGGATTCCCCTTTGTGTAAATATAGAATAGAGAGGGTCAATTTGTGAGAGCTCCTATGATTAGAACCAATGATTTATCCAAAATATGTAATATCCCAGCTGATCACCTTCATAAGTCGTTTTGAATAAGCCTGTTTTTACTTTCTGTATTAAGGTTTTGATACGACTACTTGTAAGATACTAATATAACATAAATAGTATATATGTATATCTCACAAGTGGTCATCTCAAAAGCTGTAAGTTGACTATGGAGGTGATCGACGGGGAAATTAATAACATATTTTGGATAAATTATTGGTTCTATATTTATTTTTATATCATTGGGTAGAGAGGTGGAGAGAGAGAGAGAGAGAGAGAGAGAGAGAGAGAGAGAGAGAGAGAGAGGTGGGGGTATGTACATAAGATCTATACACGCTATTCACACTTCAGGTGCCTGTGTTCCGACCAACATCAAGATAAAAAGCATCCATGATTGACAAGGAATCTAGTTCTATTACAATTAATGCAAGAAGTAAATATGATATAGTTCAATGTTTGTTTTCACACATGAAACATATTTTTTCATAACATGATCAGTGATGGGTTTAAAAAGGGGAGGGACACCCCCATTTTAAAAGGTTCATTTAAGGTAAATCATGGTCTATAATTAATAAACCATAAAATACACAATCTTATATTTTAAAAAAATCCCACTCTCAGAGAAATAAACGACAAGATTTGTTATTTCATTGTTACTTTTGTTGGGAGAACTTATAATTTATTTGATCTAACGGGGGTTTTCAACGCGTCCTTTTATGCAAAAACTTTGCGCATGATAGAAATATGTTCTCTCAGAGGAACTTTCTTCACTGGATTTAAAAATCTGGCAAACTATTTATATTTTCCATAGATAGTCAATTATTCATAATGAATAAAATGTTGTCAAGGGCAATAACTCCTATGCTGGTTTATGATTTGCCTAATAGTTTTATACCCACAATTAATTTATAGTATTATTTATAAATTAGCAGTTTGTGATTTTCTTATGTTGATCTAATCTCTGATTTTATTAACTTAATACATTATGTCCGACATCTTATAAAAAGGTGGTGACATACACATTTTCTTTAGTTATTATTATATTAAACTATATAGTGAGTAAAAATAATACAATTTTTTGAAGTCACATATGGATGGAGTTACCTTACTAAGCGACAAAAAATAAAAACTGCTCAAATCAAAACGTTTTGATTTGAACAATTAACCCTTATCATATTGAGAGGACATCTCCACAATGTCAAGGTTCGACGTAATCACAAAAACCTTGACATTGCGAGGATGATCAAGAGGATTGACCATGATAGAACTAAAATAATTAGTATTTTAGTCACGCCACGGTCAATCCTCTCTCTCTCTCTCTCGCCGACCAAACCTACTAAGTGAGGACGTCCTCACAATGTGTAGAAGAGAATATACGCATATATTATTCTAAAGCAAAAAAGTACCTCATGTATGTTAGGTATAGCTATAGGGATACCTACAGAAGTTTATCTAATACTCTTTCGAATTATGAAAAAAGGTTGTTGGTTTTTTTTTAAGAGAGAGAAAATAATAGTAAGGACATGTCAATTCTCACTAAGCTAGTAGTTTGTAGCTACAGCTTTCACATGCTGCAGGTCACATTTATGAGGACGTAAATTTTGAGGACATTTTTTTTTTTTTTTTTTTTTTTTTTTTGGTCCTCATAGTGGAATTCAGGTTGAAATGTGTCCTCGTTTTACTGCTCTCCCCCTCTCTCTCTCTCTCTCTCTCTCTCTCTCTCTCTCTCTCTCTCTCTCTCTCGTTGCGATAAGACAGCCATAGAAATTACGACACTTAGTGGTGTATGTATCATAGTCAACACTCCGCTAGCAAAAAAACTGCCTAAATTTCGCGCCAGAATATACCGGAAGTTGGTAAGAGAATGTGACGAGAGAAACAAGCTAGGTGATCGTCGATGACTTTATCATATCGGTAATTACAAATCAGATGGTCCTCTGCATGACACAACCACTGTGTAGATGTTGAGAATGTTGTATTTTTATTTACGTAATGCATAATTTGCAAGATGTAATTCATCAATTGTGTATCGTAATTCTGTTGTGAGAGTTGTCTCGCTTAGTCCGATCATAGTTCTTTATGAGTAAACATACTTTATACAAACATGTAGGCCTATAGAAGAAGAAAGTATGTCCTTTATTATTATGCAAACATACAAGAAGAAATTATTCAAAAATATATTAGGATAATCCTGTTTCTTGTGTACAGCTCAATATGGTAATAGATCTAGAAGTCCGATATATACAAACAAAGAGGTATAGCGCACTTAGTATACGACATGGCCTACAATATAGCGCATTTGTAAACATCCAAATTGTTTCAATAGTCCATGATATTTATTAAATCTAGCAATAAACAAATACCAATCATACCAGTTCCTGGCAAAAACACTCATAAATATCGCAAACAAGATCAATGAAATTTACTTATTTTGCATGGGATATATGGAGAATTACTGAATTGGCATTGAAAAAATACGTGTTTGTTTATTTAAACTAACTTAAACCAGAAAAACCTTTAATGGGTTTTGTTTTTTTGATATCATAGTATACTGTCGTATTAAAATCTGTTTGGTTTAACTTGGTCTTCATATTAAAAATTGATAATTTAATCTAGTTATCCTATCTTCCAAAAGACTGCAAAGTGGCGATATATATACACATAAGACAGAAGTTCTTCACAATAACGTGAATAGCCTAGTGGTGTATGCTGAACGGTTTTTGCGTTAAGGGTCTACGGTTCAATTCTCTAAAATTCCAGATCATTTTTTTCACTTCAGCTAGTTAATTTTTAAACATCGTAATTTCCACAAAATATACACACCAGATATAAACGTATACTTGTAGATCTACTCATTGTTGTTCCAACCTCTCTGGTTACCATATTATACATATGAATTTAACGTAGCAATCTACACCTTTCGTGAAACAAAAATCTTGGAAACAGTCAAGAAAATATCTTGATACACGATTCAGTAAAATGTCAAACAAATTGAAAATATAAAGATTATGAAAAATATTTGATGTGTTTATAGTGACATATAATGCATGTAAGCAGAGAATGTGGTTGTGAAGTAGTAGAAGAGAAATATCTTGTATATAGTTTATTAATAAAAAGTATTTCTGGTGAATTTTTAGTGCAAAATTAGGGAAATATTTTATATGGTAAACATGTAGAAGCTGTTCCTCATATTTATTTCATAAAGTTGGTTTCCTGCATTCAATAATACCCATTGGGTCAAGTAATAAATCTATTAATAGTAATAGGTACTTTCCATTTAAATATGGTAGTAGGCGAAATCCTGGGAAAGGGCGCTATACCTCTTTCAATCGCAATTTGTTTGTATATATCGGACTTCTAGATATTATAGGGTTATTGAATTTATATTGGTGAATATTGGCACGAGTTGGCTGTGAAAAGGCACGAGCTTGCGAGTGCATTTTGACAGCCAACGAGTGCCAATATTCACCTATATAAGTTCAATAACCCTTTTATTATATAGCTAAAGCATTTAGTTGTTAAATTATATCCCTTTTCACTCAAACTACTCCAAAACAGACGAGAATTCATAAATGTTGGCATCTAAGGTGAAAGTGTGCAATAACAGCATGCATTTCTTAACTGTTCAATATTTAACCCGTCATTAATGC
This sequence comes from Ostrea edulis, assembly GCF_947568905.1. NCBI lineage: Eukaryota > Metazoa > Mollusca > Bivalvia > Ostreida > Ostreidae > Ostrea > Ostrea edulis. The sequence goes on from NC_079169.1 coordinate 74,125,269, forward strand.
ATGAAGCAAAGTGATTTTGTAAATGGGGACATCATAATTTATGTACAGTAAAAAATTTGCTTAAGTAAATATCAAATACTGGCTCTGTCAGATTCGGAGGACCGTCGTCTGCCATTTTTGCTTGTTTACGTCGTTACGGTAATGTCAATATTGAACGCTCATACTCGGAATGTTTCGGGTGCGTACACTTTACGCAATGCAAAGTTAGCGTTCAATAAATTCTCAGGATATTGAACGCTAACATTCTCTAGATTTTACGCAGATTTTATAATAGACTATTTATTAGCTATATAATAAATTACCATATTGAGCTTATCTGGCCACTGGCGATCGAACCTGCCTGTGATCGCCACATTCCTTCCTCCTTAAACATGTTAAATGTCTTAAATTCACTCTTCGAATACATCAACCCAAGATTTATGTTGCCTGGCAGATAAATTTTAACCTGTCAGTTCCAGGGGCTAGTCTTGTAATGGCACCAAATGTATTAGGCCCTAAGTAATTTTAAAACAGGAAAGGAGAAAATTTATGGCTGGACTGGGAATTGAACCCAGGTGGCTAAAATGCAATCGGGGTGGACAATTTTTTGTCACAATGAGATATCTTTTCTTAAAAGAGATCCATATATTTTGAAACCTATTAATGATTCTTTTTGTTTAAGAATTATGAGACAAAACTTTAAAATATAACTTAATTTGGCCTACCTTTAACTTTCTTTGCAAAATTATTTTTTTTAAAAACCCACCTTGTTGTGGTAATTGAAATTATTATAATATCATAGAAATCATTATATGTTGTGTTTTATAGTCTGAATTTCATACCTTCAGTGAGCAATTGGCTTATTACATAATTCTAGAAAAATTGGGACAAGAACAAAGTTTCTGAATATTGTGATTCATTCATTTAATTGTATAGGGCTACAGACACTACTCTGTACACAATATTGTAATTCATCTAATTGTATAGGGTTACAGACACTACCTCTGTACACAATATTGTAATTCATTCATCTAATTGTATAGGGCTACAGACATTACTCTGTACACAATATTGTAATTCATCTAATTGTATAGGGCTACAGACACTACTATGTACACAATATTGTAATTCATTCATCTAATTGTATAGGGCTACAGACATTACTCTGTACACAATATTGTAATTCATCTAATTGTATAGGGCTACAAACACTACTCTGTACACAATATTGTAATTCATCTAATTGTATAGGGCTACAGACACTACTCTGTACACAATATTGTAATTCATTCATCTAATTGTATAGGGCTACAGACACTACTCTGTACACAATATTGTAATTCATTCATCTAATTGTATAGGGCTACAAACACTACTCTGTACACAATATTGTAATTCATCTAATTGTATAGGGCTACAGACACTACCTCTGTACACAATATTGTAATTCATTCATCTAATTGTATAGGGCTACAGACACTACTCTGTACACAATATTGTAATTCATTCATCTAATTGTATAGGGCTACAAACACTACTCTGTACACAATATTGTAATTCATTCATCTAATTGTATAGGGTTACAGACACTACTCTGTACACAATATTGTAATTCATCTAATTGTATAGGGCTACAAACACTACTCTGTACACAATATTGTAATTCATCTAATTGTATAGGGCTACAGACACTACTCTGTACACAATATTGTAATTCATTCATCTAATTGTATAGGGCTACAGACGCTACTCTGTACACAATATTGTAATTCATCTAATTGTATAGGGCTACAGACACTACTCTGTACACAATATTGTAATTCATCTAATTGTATAGGGCTACAGACACTACTCTGTACACAATATTGTAATTCATTCATCTAATTGTATAGGGCTACAGACGCTACTCTGTACACAATATTGTAATTCATCTAATTGTATAGGGCTACAGACACTACTCTGTACACAATATTGTAATTCATTCATCTAATTGTATAGGGCTACAGACGCTACTCTGTACACAATATTGTAATTCATCTAATTGTATAGGGCTACAGACACTACTCTGTACACAATATTGTAATTCATCTAATTGTATAGGGCTACAGACACTACTCTGTACACAATATTGTAATTCATTCATCTAATTGTATAGGGCTACAGACGCTACTCTGTACACAATATTGTAATTCATCTAATTGTATAGGGTTACAGACACTACTTTGTACACAATATTGTAATTCATCTAATTGTATAGGGCTACAGACTCTACTCTGTACACAATATTGTAATTCATCTAATTGTATAGGGTTACAGACACTACTTTGTACACAATATTGTAATGATGCTCCTGGTATTTTACTGTAAGTTCATTTTTCTACCAATCTAATTAAAGTTCGATTCTATGATCCGCTCATCTACTATCGCCCATAGGTGTAACCATAGTAGATGAGCAGATCATAGTCCTGATCTAATTTTAATAAAATTGGTTTTCTGCAAAACTCTTTGTAATAATACTTTTTGAAGTGCTGGAGAATAAAAAAGAAGATATATTCTATTTCATCATTAAATGTTTTCAAAACTGTCCTTCCTTTAAAAAGGGGGGGGGGGGGGCTACAGACTCTACAAAAAGTGAACATTTTTGCACATCAAGTTACAATTATCTGATACAAAGGAATAAATTTTCGTTGGAATTAACTTGTTATTAGATGCCATACCTGAAATATATTTGTAAATTGGTTGCGATATGAACAACCATATACAATATTTTAAGCAAAGTATACTTATAAGCCTGAAAAGTTTAAAATATCACTCTCAGGTGCTGATACTACTTCTTCTGTTATTTTTCAACCAAATCTGAAACTGTAAATTTTGAAAGAAAGTGTATAAAATGCTTTTAATACTAAGATAAAAATTTAAATACCTTTTCTTGGATTTGACCAAGCAAATAATCTGGATAAATACATTCAATCAAATTTGACACAAATCACACCCTCAGAATCCTGTATAATTTTCAATTTAACCAACTTTTTTGGTTACAAAATGATGCAAAGTGATTAATGTTATACGGGAAAGCTGGGAGTGTCTACGTTGCAGTGGTGTTATTCTTGAAACTGTATCTATTAAAACAAAAAAGGTATCTGCTTCCATATTAGGTTAGGTGTAATTTCCACCCTGATTGTGTTTTAGCCGAAGATCCCTGCATTTCCTGTCGGGTGCTTTAAGTTTAACCACTGAGCTATCCAGGCCAATATCCATTATCCACATATAGCCCAAACCATATCTACAATTGTATGGAAATTTTATAAATTTTCAGCAATCTGATTAAAATTAGTTCCTTTGAATCACTTGCATTGTTCACTTAGCCAGTAGAACTACCCAAGACATCTTGCTAAGTCAAGGGTTTGTGATTTACGACGTTTGCGAGATTGGAGTGGACTTGACTTGAGATGTACATTAGGTACAGTTCTATAAGTGTAGTGATTGATTGATTGATGTTTTCAGCCACACTCAACAATTTTTCAGTTATCTGGTGGCACCCAGTTTTTCTTGGTGGAAGAGAGAACCTATATACAATTAGGGGTGGAACGATACAGTACCTTCTCGATTCGATTCGATTTTCGATACTTTAGTCTTGATTCGATGATTTTCGATTCGATACAATAGCATGTTCCAAATTCTTTAAAATGCTTAGATTTTTTTTATGTTTATTGTATTTATTGCTCTCTGCAAATAAATTCTACATAATATAAAAGCGTTTAACATAAAGCAACACTCTTATCACTTGTTCTAAAGCCAAACTGTCACCATAGCCAGGATTTATACATTGGGGGTGCATTTTTCAACTCGACTGTGTCCATTTTGGTACAGCAAAGTTTACTCGTACGTGATTGGGCAATTTTAAATTCCATTGGCCAATCAGAAACCGTGTTATCAAAAACAATGTATGTTATTATTCTAGAACCGTATCGAACCGAAACAGACCTGGAATAAATCGAACATCGAATCAAGACCTCTACATCACAATTTGGCCGCATCGCGATGCATCGTTTCACCACTATATACAATATACCTGGGAAGAGACCACCGACCTTCCGAAAGTAAACTGGGAAACTTTCTCACTTCCCGGCATGAGCGGGATTCGAACCCGTGCCGACCAGAGGTGAAAGGCCATGTGATTTTGAGCGCGATGCTCTAACCACTCGGCCACGGAGGCCCTATAAGTATAGTGAATACATGTGATTTATGACGTTTGCGAGAATGGGGAGGATCCCAAAGCCTTGATTTGAGATGTACATAAGGCACAGTTCTGTAAGTGTTGTGAATACATGTGATTTACTAAGTTGAATTTTTAGCTGAAATGTCATTAGATTGGCTACAGATATTTGTAATAAACTTTGAAAAGTTCTGTTAAGCACTCTGCATTTAGGAATTAAAACTCGAAATTGATGTTAAAGTTAACTTAGAAATAGAAATACTTGTTCAATTGACATGGGCTCACCTTTTCGGTGTAACTTAGTAAATTAGGTAGGAAGAGCTACATAAAGGTAGGTACAACCAGAGGCATACATGTATAACAAGACAAGAATTGATAGAATTTAAGACTTGGGGAAGCTGCTTTAATCTCTGTTATATATGTCTCTGGTAGAACATTTAGACATGACAGTTTTTAAATTCAGGAATTTTTGTAAGTAATGGGAAAAGAGAAATCTGAAAATTCAATGAACCAGATTCGAACCTGATACCTCTGAATCTCCAGGGGCTTTCACTTTAGTGAGCTATATATATCTGGTCACCAGCAATCAAACTGTTACCATTCTACCCTGTGTCTGCTTCAAAGCCTACGTATCCAATGTCTGCTTCAAAGCCTACCCCATGTCTGCTTCAAAGCCTACCCCATGTCTGCTTCAAAGCCTACCAGGGTCTCCCTTGGCAGGCAATGAATTTTAGGGGCAAATGATGACACTCAAGTGTTGTGGGGTAGGAGAAGGTGCAGCTGACTAGACAGGGATTTGTATACAATCTTTTGAGTATACTCTAGCATGTGGTCAGTATAATGATCGAAATGTTCTATGCACTACAGCATTTTATTAAATAACTTTTATTTCCAAAGAAAATTCAATAGATTACAGCAGTGCAGTACCTAATTGTGGAGTATTATGTAAAACACATATTCTAACTTTTCACCAGATGTGCTTAATGATTTCCTTTCTGAAACAGATAGCAGGAAACAGACAGCCTAGAATTGGCTTATTGTGTTTTTCCTTGCAACAAATGTTGAGTAATTTGCAGTCTGTTTTTGTTATCTTCCTTTCCAAAGAGATGAAAATGAGAAGTTAATATGTAGGTTAACCATTGGCATGACACATTGGAATGAGAAGGCAGCTTTTTTCACAGTGTGTTTTTAAGTGAAATGTGAGTAGGTTTTATTGGGGAACCACATGTTCTTGGCTGAATAGGAGTATTCTCAAACCTTATTTACCTTTATTTTTAACAACTTTAGATCGAATGTCATGATAAATGCCCCCCTCCCCCCTTTTCTTCTCACTGACTGAGTGGCAGATATAGGTCAGCTGCCTAAAAGTTTTATGAATTAAATGAAGCTGCACAATATAAATGAATATGTTGAAAGTTGTAATTTTTAATCAGACTGTTCTTGTGAAGGTTGTGGTTCACTATGGATCGCTGACTTCGATGTGAGGAGTGGTATTTACTGTAGCACAAGATAGTAACATTAGATTATCATATGTACAATGTACAAAAATTATTGATTTACAATGGAGGGAAAACACAAGGTGTTTCAACAGTACAAAAACATAAATAAAAGCATGCTGTTTAATTAGGTTGCAAAAAATGTGTAGGTTTTAAATGTCTCAAGCTTTTTTTTAATTATTATTCTTATAAAGCCACAAAATGTTAAAATTCCAGCAGTGAAATGGTCAGGGCAGAAATAATTGAATATGTAAATGTGCACTTCCACAAAGGGGGAGGTTGATGGGCCCAGTGTGAGAAATATGGTTCATGCTGCCGCTATAATATGTTGTCAGGGTGTAATGATTAATGTCTGCTTAATGGTTGTAAAAGGAGGAAGAATGGAGAAGTTGCCCTGAAGATAGGTTGGAATAAAGGCATAATAGAAAATGTGGCAGGCTGGAATTGATGAAAGTTAGATACAGTCAAACCTTGTTATCGCAAACTTGATGGTACTGAGAAAAAAACTCTAAATATCCAAGGGTTCCAGGTATTGAGTGTGTACTGACGTCTCCATATAAGTGAAAAATTCTCGAGTGGGATGTTGAACAACGTACAACCAACATAAAGAAAATGTAGTTTGGACTTACTCACTTTCAGATATATATGGTATTCGAGATGTTGATGTTTGAGATACTGTAGTTCAACTGTAAATACATATTTTCACTGGATACATTTTACATGTATATTATTATATACAGAACTACTAAGTATCATGACCTTGAATTAATTTGTGCCTTTGAGGAGAAATATATGCACAATTATTGACATTTGGGTTTGGAGAATATTGTATTTAATTTTCAGGTAGCTTAAGCATTACAATGACCAAAAAGATCTCAATAATTGTTTGTATGACTGAACAATTTAAAACATCAAAACTGGATGCTAGAGCCATATGGCTGGCCATTTTTGTATTCAGCTAGATGAAAGACCTAATGAAAGTGATTAGATGTGAATTTTGTTTATTTCATAATTGAATGATTTAAAACATGGGAACTGGCTACTGGAATTTACCAAACAATACCTGATCAGTCATCTTGAGATTGGGTTCATTGATGCTATAAATCAACCAGTGTTACTCCAGTTTATGATAAAGGTCACCTTTTCTTTACAATAAGTGCAAAATAATCAATATATACTGAATAAAAACAAGTTTTCATTGAGTATAAACAAAAAATTAATTGTATTAATTTTGAAATTCACAATTTATTTTTTGATTTATCTCAAAGCCATGTGCAGATGAAAATAATATTTCGGTTTTTTAAGGGTTCTGGATCTTTTCCTGTCAAAAATCACAAAATTATTCAATCATGTAATAAAATATTTTTATTTTCTCAACATCTGATGCAGACCAAAGTTGAATTGCGAATTTCAAATTTGAGCTCGATGAATATTGTACTTCTTGGGTAGCTCAATCATATTGACCTAAAAAAGGATTTCATGTTCGAAGGATGAACTTAATACATATAAAACACCGCAAGAAAATTTTGACGTCACAAGGTGCGCCACCAAGCAAGCACATGCAACCTCATTGTAAAATAATTTTCTCAAAAAGCTAAAAGAAGTACAAAGTTGAAATTTTGGGTATTTATTGGTCAACATTGGTATAATTGGTTATTTATAGCAGTTTTTATGAAATTAAATTGATACTTTAAAAGTTGTAAGCCCAGTCCACAAAATTTTGGGACAACCTCTTAGAGCCATAAATCATGATTCTGAATTATTAGTCATGAAGATCGAGTTTTTCTGGATGTAACCTGCAGTACATATTTTTATTTATTTTTTGTTTTTAGATAGTAGAAGCTGAAAAGCAGTAGTGTGATGAATTCAAGGTTAAACTGGAGGAAGTTGATGGCTGAAGAGGTAACTGGCACAGGGTATAAATGAACCTGCAATGCACAGATTGAAGGTAAAATTCACAATATACTGGGGGAAAAAACTTTTCAAAATATTACTGTAACAAATACTTCATTAAGTATTTTATTAAAGATTGATACATGCACATCATAATTCTAAAAAAAATGCTTATCCCTTTGTATGACGTGACATAATCCACTGCATCTCAGGGAAGACATAGCTTTCCATCTCTCTCTGTCTTGTGCAGTGTTCTTTACCTCTATCCACCCAGGTTTTGCTAATTTTCCCTCTATGCCAGGTGTGTTTTTATGCCCCCGCCACAAAGTGGTTGGGACGTAGTTTTATCCTTGTCCATCCTTCTGCAACACCCAGTTTTCCGGACTTTTTTTCTAAACACCTTGAGATACTGATTTTTTTGTATGTGGTTGTATATTAATGAGTTACAGACCAAGTTTTAATTTTGTTCCAGTTCATTGATTTTTGATGGAGTTACGCCCCTTAACTTAGAAAAATTTCTGTTAAGACCATGCAGTTTTGTGGACTTTTTTTTCTAAACCCCTTGAGATATTGAACTGATTTTTTGTACACAGATGTATATTGATGAGTTACACACAGATCAAGTTTGAGTTTTGTTCTGGTTCATTGATTTTTTTATGGAGTTGTGCCCCTTTAACGTAGAAAACTTCATATATTTATTTTTTGGCTGTTAAAACATACAAAGGATTGTTGATAAGTTTTTTATTGTACTAAATGTGTGTAACATACAATCTAAATAACACATTCAATGCTATACTTCAATGGATTTTCTACATTTGACTTTACTGCAGGCAGGGACATTCGTGGTTGTGCCGACACATCTAGATTTTTTGGCCTTCCACGCTTTCGTTGTCCTCGGTGGCTCCACTCTAGAGCTTGCTTGGAGTTCACTTTCCTCAGTGTGTAACCTATCCAGTTCCATCTGTGTGTTCTGATGCTGTAACTACCTTGCTTGGAGTTCACTTTCCTCAGTGTGTGACCTATCCAGTTCCATCTGTGTCTTCTGATGCTGTAACTACCACAGTTTGGTCCTTTTCCGTAGGTCTGCATTGCTGATAGTATCTGACCACGTTATCCCTAGGATGTTTCTCAGGCACCTGTTAACAAAAACCAGTACTGTTTCCCTTTGTATAAAACACTAAAAAAAATTGAAAAATGTTTCTTGACAATGAAGTTTTGATAGGTCCAAAATTCCCAGTTTGAGTTCCGAGACTTTGATCTTTGAAAGCATATTTGGTGGGGGTATAGCAGGAATCTTTCATTACCAGTTTGAGGTAGATACTTTGAAAGCATATTTAATGGTGGGGGTATAACAGGAATCTTTCATTACCACAGACAGGGAACACTAAGGTCAATATTGACTTTGATGGTTGTCCCATCAAAAGATTCACTGCATCCTGAAATCCCTCAATCTGTCCAACCTTGATCTCTTCATATTGTCCTTTATTATTTTGTCACATCTTATCTCAAATGCTTATTTTGGTAAACAAAAAAAACCTGTGAGTTCTTCAAGAAATGATGACAACAGAAATTCTCACGAAACTGCACGATTTCAGTACCACATTGAGGAACTCTTTTCGAGGTTAGCTGGGTCAATCAATACTATGTATCATGGGTTTTTGGTGTCATAGTTTAAAATGGGCTGTTCATCTGAAATACATACATTATGAAAATGATTTTCAAAATTTCTCTAGGAAATGACTTCAAGTGGTACTAGCTCTCCTTGATTTTTAACATGTTGACATTCTTGGGGAGGGCTGCAATTCCAAAAAGTAGTGGAAATCAGACAGGTCTATTGATTTTGAAATTGTTGACCAGTTGTATAGAAAAGTTAATTTCACACACTGTTTTTACAATGTTCTGAAATTTGTGAGTGTGTATTCACACCATTTATTTTTACATCATTTTTGTTGATGCATAAAAAAAAACTCAAAAAGTTTTCCAAAAATGAAACTAAACTAAATCGATATTGTTGTCATTTTTAATCTGTCACCTTTCACCGCCATGTTTGTTGACCTTTACCAACATTATTTTTGGAGAACCAATAAGAAATTAGGAGCAGATCTAAGAGCCAAATTTAGTTGATTAGTCACAAGTTTTGTTGAAGTTAATGCAATAGGGATAACATTTTGGAAAATGCAATCCAAATAAAGATCCTTAGATCATATGAAATCAACATTTATTTGCTTAATATTTTAATTTTTGCAAGCTCATTAAATTTTCATAGCTCAGATCTGCCAATCACTCATGATCTGTGAGGGATATATGGCGAAAGATCATGTAGGCAAGTAAAAAACATCTGAAAGTTTGTGTTCATTTGGTAAGTGAAAGGAGGGTCTACTAAATGTACATCAAAATTTCACCCTATCTAGGGTTATCCTAACTGCAAGATGTTTTGTTTTCCCTAGAGTAGCTGCTTTGTATTTGGACAAATGAAACCTTTGAAATTGCAGCCATCCCTTCAGAATATTGAGAACCAGGAAGGGCTATGCAGCTTTAATGGCAAGTGTGTGATAGAATCTTTGTCAGGGAAGTTCTTCAGGTTTTACAGGATTTTATATCCCAGTGAAGTTGATTAAATCATTATTTATTTCTTATGTGATCCTTTTGTCACTCACAAAAGCTATTTCATATAAAAGAAATATTTAGCATAGATTTTTTTTACTGTGTAGAGAAAGTTCAGAAGGATCATATCATGTATGCTTCTAGTGTGTCAAAGACTCATATCTATCTGGCAACATGACTCATACAAAGCATAAGCATGTTGGTGTCTCCCCCTAACACAGACAAAAGATGTCAGAAATCTGAAACGACCATAAAAACTAGTTCTCGCGACCTGCTCTCCTTTCAAATATCTTGTATTTATGTATTGCCATCATGCAAGTTTTGTTTTTCGGTCAATGTTTCTTCTTTTTTCCCCTTAAAAACCACAGATAATTTGTTTGAGAAAACCACACACACTCTCCTATATTGTATATGGCTTTTGTCTCACAAGCAAAAAAGGACAGGATAAAAATTAGGCCGTTCATGTAAATTTGGGAACACTGCATGTTTTTCCAAAAAAAAAATTTCCTTTTTTTTTTTGATACTCTAGAATGTGATAATTATTTACACATAGACATAAGACATAGTCACGGTATTAAACATTGCTAATGGTTTATGCACTATTTTTAGTCAGTATATCTACAATACTTATTGAAATAGATTTTCAATTCAACTTTAAAAAACAAATGTATTTGTATCAACTTGAATGATTTTGACTTTAGAGAGATTTGGCTAGAGTATGTTTTAGGCACAGATGTATATTTATCCACACAATGTATTAAACTTAAGAACTTCTCACCGATTTTCATATACCAGAATGTGACAGTAAGTTCTTGAATGATCATAAATCTTAACATACCACAGATTTTCACGTATATATGTTTGAAGGATAGAAATAAATAACAACATGATAAAGATGAACTGATAAACTTTGGGAGTGACAGAGTGAACTCAGTACTACAGCCACAGATTTCAGATGTTGGTTAAGGATAATTTCCATTTACTCAACACCATGACCAAATATTCTGTGAGAGAATTCAGTCTTTTAGTACAGTGATAGAGATCTAGACCAAATGTATGAAGAAAGATATGCTCCATGAAATGTTAGTTTAACAGAAAGTTCCGTATGTGTGTGTGTTTTTGATAGAGAGTAATGGTTTTGACTCTCTGTAACTGATTCTTGGGAAACTTTCCAATGTCCATGCGTGTTGATGAAATGTGTGTGGTGTCTTGGATATCTGATAGTTTCCATATTTACATGATAAAATGTAGCGTTAGTGGTAGATTTCAATTTTTGAAAGTCTAGGAATTGATTATATATGTGTCACTTCAGACTACACGTAGGTGTTTATATGTATTAAAAATTGGCTGCAGTTGCAATCATTGGACTTTGAGGATTCCATGCAAGGAGTCTGTAGCTCTCACTTTATTTAATTAAAGCAATTACTTTCTGTGTGATGATTACCATTTACAAATCCCAGGCCTATTTACAGACTCTAATATGACCAGTCCACAGACTCTAATGTGACCAATCCATCTGTCCACAGACTCTAATGTGACCAGTCCACAGACTCTAATGTTACCAGTCCACAAACTCTAATGTGACCAGTCCACAGACTCTAATATGACCAGTCCATCTGTCCACAGACTCTAATGTGACCAGTCCACAACCTCTATTGTGACCAGTCCACAGACTCTAATATGACCAGTCCATCTGTCCACAAACTCTAATCTGACCAGTCCACAAACTCTAATGTGACCAGTCCACAGACTCTAATGTGACCAGTCCATCTGTCCACAGACTCTAATGTGACCAGTCCATCTGTCCACAGACTCTAATGTGACCTGTCCACAGACTCTAATGTGACCAGTCCATCTGTCCACAGACTCTAATGTGACCTGTCCACAGACTCTAATGTGACCAGTTCACCTGTCCACAGACTCTAATGTGACCAGTCCATCTGTCCACAGACTCTAATGTGACCAGTCCACAGACTTTAATGTGACCAGTCCATCTGTCCACAGACTCTAATATTACCAATCCGTCTGTCCACAGACTCTAATGTTACCAATCCGTCTGTCCACAGACTCTAATGTTACCAACCAGTCCATCTGTCCACAGACTCTAATATTACCAATCCGTCTGTCCACAGACTCTAATGTTACCAATCTGTCTGTCCATAGACTGTAATGTTACCAATCCGTCTGTCCACAGACTCTAATGTTACCAATCCGTCTGTCCATAGACTGTAATGTTATCAATCCGTCTGTCCACAGACTCTAATGTTACCAATCCGTCTGTCCACAGACTCTAATGTTACCAATCCGTCTGTCCACAGACTCTAATGTTACCTGTCCACAGACTCTCTAATGTGACCAGTCCGTCTGTCTACAGACTCTAATGTGACCAGTCCGTCTGTCCACAGACTCTAATGTGACCTGTCCACAAACTCTAATGTGACCAGTTCACCTGTCCACAGACTCTAATGTGACCAGTCTGTCCACAGACTCTAATGTGACCTGTCCACAGACTCTAATGTTACCAATCCGTCTGTCCACAGACTCTAATGTTACCAATCCGTCTGTCCACAGACTCTAATGTTACCAATCCATCTGTCCACAGACTCTAATGTGACCAGTTCACCAGTCCACAGACTCTAATGTGACCAGTCCGTCTGTCCACAGACTCTAATGTGACCAGTCCGTCTGTCCACAGACTCTAATGTGACCAGTCCGTCTGTCCACAGACTCTAATGTTACTTGTCCACAGACTCTCTAATGTGACCAGTCCACAGACTCTCTAATGTGACCAGTCCACAGACTCTCTAATGTGACCAGTCCGTCTGTCCACAGACTCTAATGTTACCTGTCCACAGACTCTAATGTGACCAGTCCGTCTGTCCACAGACTCTAATGTTACCTGTCCACAGACTCTAATGTTACCTTTCCACAGACTCTCTAATGTGACCAGTCCACCTGTCCACAGACTCTAATGTGACCAGTCCACCTGTCCACAGACTCTAATGTGACCAGTCCACCTGTCCACAGACTCTAATGTGACCAGTCCATCTGTCCACAGACTCTAATGTGACCAGTCTGTCTGTCCACAGACTCTAATGTGACCAGTCCGTCTGTCCACAGACTTTAATGTGACATTGCATTGTTTTATCTAATTTACTTAAACAGCCTTAGTTAGTTTTAAAACATGCTTGAAAACTATGAGGACATCAAACATTGTAAATATATGGGTTAAAACCTGTGACTGATCCTTATATTTGGTAGTTTACTAGGTAGATCATGGTCCTATCATCAGATGCATTTCTCAAATGGCAGATGATTTCAGTCCAAAATTAAAAACTGATGTAAATTCACAGCACAAGCATTATCAATTTTTATCAGGTTTGCTGACAGTACCAAAAGATTTTCAGGAACTTTATGTCAGTCAAATTCCTGAAAACCTAAGCATTTTCTATCGGCCTGTCAATTCTCGAGACCTTGAATCTATTTCTGTAGGGTCAAAAACATTTTAATAAACTGCATTTTTAGCTCACTCAAGCCAAAGGTTCTGATCAAAACTTGTCCATTGGTGGCTGCAGCATTGCAATCTTTTCACAAATTTCACCTTTTCCAGAATCATTGGGCCAATTTCAACCAAACTTGGCTCAGAGTATGCTTAGGTGAGGGGGATTCAAGTTTGTTCTAATGAAAGAGCATCTAGCTCCCATTCCAAGGAGAAGTGACATAGAAAATGCAAAAAATAGGATGGAGTCATTTACAGATCTTCTCAAGAACCACTGAACAAGAAAAGATGAAAGTTATGAGGAAGCTTCCTGACACAATAACAATTCAAGTTTATCCAAATCATGGCTCCCAGGGGTAGGATGGGGCTGTAATAGGGGATTAAAATTGTATATGGGGATATATCAGAAAAATCTTGAAAAATCTTCTCGAGAACAACAGGGCAATGATACGTCATATTGATATGCAAGCATCTTCAAGTAGTGCAGATTCAAGTTTGATCAAATCATAGCCATCAAGGGTAGGGTGGGCCACAATAGGGGAACAGGGTTTGAAATTAACAGTCACCCACTCACCATTTGCGAGTAAATTTCCAAGTGGGCAAATTAAAATTACGGTTCAAGTTGCCCACATGGCAATTAGAAAATTTACGAAATAAACATTTGCTTTTCAATTTTGTGAGATCATTTTGGGTTTTTTTTTAATGAAAAGTTTGTGATCTGCAAATCGCATCTTATAGAATCACTTCTCTGCAAAGCGTCTAAGTGATTTTGAATTACCAACGATGTGGCGATTTATAAATGGGGTCAGTGAACTCAAGAAACAAAAAATACAGACAGAAATGAGTATCAGGGTGATTACGATAAGACAGAAAGACAACGGAAGTACGGAAGTTGTTGGAATCATGGAAGACCAATCGACTGTGGCTAGAAAACACAGAAGTGGATGTGACTTATTCGTATTGTGAGTTTGTTACCTCTTCTTCGAGAAAAAGGCTGGAAAGCATGCTCGTCATATGCATGGGGGATGGGGTGTCATGTCGTGGTCGGTTGGTCTTCCATGATTTCAAACTTCCATTATCTTTTTGTCTTATCGTATTTACTGTGATACTCTTTTCTGTAATGCCATCAAATGTCACAGGGTCCCGATTGTTTGTTGCCGGTTGCATGTCATATAAACCAAACAGCATAACAAAACATGAAAATGCTTTTTAAATAAAAAGTGTTCTAGTCAGTGGGTGACTAAATTTTGATGTGGGTCCCTATGATTGCAAGGTTCAGTAGCCCACATGGCTACCAAAGTTTTCAAGTTAGTTTCAAACCCTGGGGAACAAAATTTTATATTGGAATACATCGGGAAAAATCTTTTAAAGTTTTTCTCAAGAGCAGCACAGGGCCATGATTAGTCATGTTAATATGCAAGCCAGGAAATACAGAAATGAAATTTATTCGATTTGTGGCCACTGGGACAGGGTAGGGCCATGATAGGGAATCGAGGTTTCAGCTCTGGTAAACTAAAAACTTGAGTCTACACTACCTGAGAAAGCTTTCATATAAATATGACCAACCATGGTACTGCTGTTCCCTTACTGTGGCCCCAAGGGGGTGTTAGGTGGGCCCCTACCTTCCACAGCCACAATTTGCACAAAATGAAATATGCATTACCTGAAAACTTTGATTCCTTTCTAATGAAAGCTTTCTGACATAATGTAAATTTGATTATAAAATGTTCAAATCATGCATTTTAAACATATTTTGAAACTCTTGAAATTATCCTCATATCCTAGATTTTAAAATCAGAAGAAATTATGGGAGTTCTTTTTGAAACTATTGAGATAGAGAGCCAGTTGCAAACCTGTAGAATTTATTTACATGGATTTTGTGTAGAATTTTCAAAATTATATTTGCTTTTAACTAAGTATTACAATTTTTACCCTAAAATTAATACAGATTTATATTTAGTCTGATGAAAACGAAATTGCAAATAGAAAGCAATGTAAAACTGTGTGCTACAGTTCCCGTTATTTTTTGCTAAAACTCCATCTGCCACAGAAATAATGTATAATGTAATAAACTTATTTGGATTTGAAATGATACATACAGAATTTACCTGTGATGTTAAAACAGAGAAATTTATAAGACCTGCGAAACTTGTTGGACAAACATTAAGGAGCATACATTTTCTCAAGGCAAAGCTGAATCAAATATGATAGTAAAATTCTTGGTTTGATTGCTTTTTTCTCCTCCTTCTTAACCCTTGCTTTTGAAAAGTACTAATACATGGGACGTTTTTTGTTATCTATCATTCCGTTGATCTGTCTGTAGAAGTATGGAGCCACACTGTCAAATCTGTAATGCATGACTACATGTACTTAAACAACTATATATAAACAGATTCAGCACACCTTACAGATGGAAAGGTTGCATCCAAAGTTTTAGTCGTGATTGGTGATACATGCATAGGATTAAATAATTCTAGTCTTACCTAAGGACCTCTGTTTCTGATTATTGATTTCCTACCAAGGCATGGTTCGTTAAATGTTTTCAGTCTTTCGATATATTGATATAATTTTGATATTAGCATTGGCTCAATACAAGATCTCTATCTCAAAAGAAAAACTCTTTCTCACTGCAGTGTTCAAGTACTAATAGTCTGTATTCTATGACATCACACTTATAATGTCCATTATTGCAACACCTGTGTATTGATGGTTCATTCTGTATAGCTAATAGTTTTTTTTATATGCAGATCGAGTATTTCTTTGATATACTGGTATATGGGAAATATATTACAAAACTTGAAAGAAAGAATTCTGTTTTTTAAGCCTTGTAAAGGTCAAGTTTAAATTCCGACTGACATGGGATCAGAGAGCAAATACATGTCTTTAACTCAGGGGTGAAAACTTCCAAATGAAAGAACACAAAATATGATGACAATGTGAAACATTGGGGGGAACACCCACATGTCAGATTGAAGGAGATTATCCTTTCCATTTGTCGTAGTGACCAAATCCATTGACCCCAAACAAAGAGGCTGAAATCTCCACAAAGACGGTACCCGTGGTAACAGTTTCAGCGGACCACTCACAGAGGTACAGCCAATTTATAACTAATTAGTGGAAATACTGCAGGGAACAGGTCACAAGGAATTCAAACTGAAAGTCTGTAAATATGTAATTCTGTTACGATGACTGAAAATAAGGATTAAGGAGAAAGAAAGATATTTAGGAGATTAGGATTTCATTTCTGTTTCTTTATCCTTGAAACTGTGCATTACTAATCTGTTTTTCAGTGAATAAAAATAATGTAAAAAAGCTATTGTAAAGCACAAAAAGGGGGGAAAAAATCAGAGTAATCCTTTACCCGAAAAAAAGAAAAGAAAAACGATTGAATATGACTTCTCTGAGGAAGACAGAAAGCTGGAGTGTGAAATGTTTGTAAAGCACTTTATAAATATTTTTATGGATCTATTGAAGAATTGTGATTTGACTTGCTGTCTAGTCAAATTAACTGTGTGTGATCTCACAAACATTTAAATGTGCTGTCCTTTCAATGGAACACCCATTGAATATGTACTGGCTGAAAATTGTCGTTTAGAAAAGAAAGACTGAAAATGTCTACGAAAAGGCATAACATCTCTCATTGTATTCCATTGGTATCTTTTCCAGAACGTTCCATTTAGAACGATGTCAATGTGATGGGTATCTATTTGGATTTTGTAATGCTTAACACACTACAATAGGGTGATTTATATTATCACAATAGTGCATATGTGTGTTGGTGGATGAATGAGGTTAATGCACCCCTAATGCCAATAGAAATAGCATTGAGTTTGATGTGGTGTACACTTATCATGGCCAGATAAAAAGATTATCCTGAGAGGTCCCATCCAGAAAACCCATGACTTGCTTCTCATGCCTAGTGTGCAGTCACTGTCTGTTTTAAAGGGGAAACTAAGCTTTTTTTTAAAGTTTTGTTATGCACTCTTTGCATCACTGTAAATGAGCATTCAATCATTCTATAAGCCATTAAAATTCTTGATGATAAAGAACATAGTGAAAGTTTTGAAAAATAAGTTCAAAATAGAACTAACCACTGTGGTGGTAGAGCGTTCGCCCCGCATGCGGAAGGTCAGAGTTCGAATCCCGGCTGCGACAGACCTAAGTCGTTAAAACAGGTAGTGACAGTTCCATCGCCAAACGCTCGGCATCAGGTGTGAATGTCATGGGTCCTTGGAGATTACCTTAAAAACTGATGGCCAGTGTCACAGTAGGTGTAATGGCACACTAAAGAACCCTCATTGCTCAATGGCCGTAAGCGCCGAGCAAAGGCCTAAATTTGAAGCCCTTCACCGGTCTTGGTGACGTCTCCTTATGAGTGAAAAATTCTCGAGAGGGATGTTAAGCAAGATACAATCAATCAATCAAATTAGGACTTCGCATAATTGAAGAAATTCAGTTTAATAGTACATATATTTGACTGATTCCATGGACAGATATATTTTTTAAGGACCATTCCAGAGAGTGATCCAATTCAGCTTTCCATAATTCGGTAGTATATTTCTTGATTCTTGAACTGTCCTCTACATCCCGACAAGAGGAAAAGGTGAATTGGGCATCTATGTTTAACCTTGCATAGATTGGGCTTTCTAAGGAGAAGGAAATTTGTTATCATATTTAGAAACTAGCTCCTCTCTTCTTTTGCCTTTAAAGTGCAGGGCCTTGTGGGCATTATTGCTCTTGGATCATTTTTACAGAATATTTAGCAATCAGAAAAATATATAAAAGTATCAAAATGATGGAATTTTCAAAATAGAAATCTGTGCTGAATTCTAAAGACCGGATATAACAAGATGTCACAATTCAAACTCTGAAAAGAAAATAAGAACCAAAGAAAAGTCAGAAGTAGTTTCCTTTAAGATAAAATTACTAGGAATAATAGGAGAATTGTGTCAATTGGCTATACTATTGTGCAAGTGTTAGAAGATGGATTTCCAATGTTTGCAAGGAAAACACAAAGCAAACAATTTAAAAATGGGGTTGTGGATTCATTCGTTTTCAGCTCATTGACAAGTGTTTGCTAGGCTTGTATCCTTCTCATTAAATCTTCTTAATCCTGTAGGCTTTGAAATTTGATCATTGACAGGCTGAGACAATTCTTCCTTATCAAAAAGAAATCAAAAGTCCTTAGAGAGTTTATATATGAGTTGAATATACAATGTAGTATGTTGAGTATCCATTTAAAAATGAATTTCAATTTTAGCTCACATGAGCTTAAAGCTCAAGTTGAGCTTTTCTGATCACTTCTTGTCCACTATCTGTCCATCCATCCATAAACTTTTAACATTTTTGACTTGTTCTCCAGAACAGAGCATCCTTGGGTCAAGAGGATTCAAGTTTGATCAAATGAAGTGCCTCACCCTTTTTGAAGTGTATACCAGTGTAAAGCACTGTAGATCATATTCTCCTGTATTTTCAAAAATGAAATTTATTTCTTATATTTACATTCTACTTTCATTTCTGTCAGAATTCTCAGTCATGTTAGAATAGACATACTGTATTTATCCAGTACATGTAGTTCTGTAATCATATGTGCATTGTTTACAAATGCAGTATATTCATGAGGAAATGCCTACCATTACAATTTGTAAAGAACGTTGGAAATGTAAATATATATTGGTGATCATATTTATGGTTGTATAAGTAAATTATATTTAAAGGTGCACATGCAGGATGGCATGTAAAGAAATCTGAGAAGGCCGGTCAAGAACATTTAGTGTTTAGTCAGACAGAAGCTATGTATGCCTCTATAAATACAGAGTGGTAATTCTTATAAAGATATTGGTTTCTTTGGATTTCAGGGTACCTGGTAAAAGATCAAGGTACAAGACTTAGATGGCTGACAAGGGCAAAGGTCATTCACGGAGGTCAAATTTAATTGTCAGGTAAAGGGTTTAGAATAATGATGCACAATATTATCAAGCAACAGTTCTATTATTTCTTGAGCAAGTGAATTTTTTATGCAATTTGATGTGCTGGAATAAATAAATGATATTTGGGAATAAAGTGAAGGCTTTTTTTCGCTTTCTGATAGAGATGCATGTTGTATGATATTGTATTATAAGCTGTGTGTGTGTATATATATATATGTAGGACTCCAAAGTGCGATGGTCATGTCACGCCGAAGTGCGATGGTCTGCGCCAAACCCCGATGGTGTGACACGCCAAAGTGCAATGGTACACACTCATGCGCCAAAGTGCAATGGTCCGACACGCCAAAGTGTGATGGTGTGACACCCCAAAATCCATTGGTCTGTAAATGACACGTTGTTATGGTACAGACTGAACTAACCGTGTGTTGTTTCACCAAAATATCAGTGCAAAATCCATGCAAAAAAAATAAGAATAAAAACTTATTTCATTACCATCTAGTTGTCGTGTTATTAAACACAAATTTTTCCAATGTGAAATCGTATAGAATGTTTTGTATTATAGCATACCCCCAGGAATTTAATGCGTGTACGTCGAAGTAATAAATGATCATGAATTAAAGAATGTTTGGGCGAAATAGATAGTTCGACAACAAATGTACTTTGCCGTTCTCACTATCCTCAACAGTGTAAACCTTGCCGTTACTGTCGTCCATGTTGCATTTCTTCAGTTTTATTTTGAAAGACATTTAGAATGACGTTACGTCACAAACGTTACTGAACTCCGCACCATCGAACTTTGGTGTGGCCCTCGTACTTTGGCGTCCATAACGTTAACAAACCATCGCACTTTGGCGTGACCATCGCACTTTAGAGTCTTACACACACACACACACACACACACATATATATATAGTTATTATAACCTGTATTGCTTCCTAATGAACCATAAATTAAATGGGGGTAAAACCTGGCCATTGGTTGATGTAAAGAATGCTACAGAACTGGTTTTTGGTCAGTTTTTAATGGCATATGGAACAACATGGCATGACAGGGGTGATATTTGTCATATATAATGATTTGGCCTGGCAGTGCTTGTGTACTTTTTTATGTCCTGAGTGACAGACGAATGTCCAGGGACAGCTAAATGATTTAAGTGACAGTTGTGACTGAAAATGAAGTAATGACCATTCATGAACAAACAGGGCCAACTTCGTCTTGGTCGGAATTTAGGGGAGAGGCCTGGACACCTGGATATATACTTTGGGTTTTTTTTTTATAATGTCCTCTTATCTGTAATTCATTATACTGATCTGAAAACACATTAAATGTCTTCTTTTGAATTGTTATTCAAATTACAGTAAATATATAATTTTAATATATATTTTAGTCTTTTCTTGATATCTTTCACAAACTTATTTAGTGGAAAAAATTGATGCTTTGCCTCTTGAATTGCCCCACCCAATGATAGTTATCTTTCAAATTAATGCTGACTGGTATCTGGAAATGGTCATGAATTAACGATTGAAATCATTTTGGCACTGTAGCACAGAATGTCCGAATGAGATCACTGAAGAGCATTTTTGAAATTCTTTTATGTCGCAGTTAAACATACCATGACCAAAATAATCTGTTGATTGGACAGCTATAATTAATTTTCA
The DNA here is from genome assembly GCF_947568905.1 of Ostrea edulis. NCBI lineage: Eukaryota > Metazoa > Mollusca > Bivalvia > Ostreida > Ostreidae > Ostrea > Ostrea edulis. The sequence goes on from NC_079169.1 coordinate 74,146,544, forward strand.
ATTAAAATTACCTTTCATTTCAATTTTTGCATGGATCATTTGTTCATGACAGATTTGATGTATTCTGACTTTGAATTTGTTCCTGGTTATTTATTTTTTTTTTATTGATGATAAAGTCCATTCCCTTTGTACTGAATTTTGTAAAATAAGGAAAATAAGAAGTTCTTGAATTTTCAGTAGAGTTTAAAACAAAACTTTCATGTCCTCAAAATTGGGGGTCATTTTTGTTTTTTGGTTTTTTTTTATGTGTGTCTCCCTTTGTCAGCCAATTTCAACCTTGGTCATAACTTCTGACATATATAAAAGATAAAACTTCATGTTTGTTGTCTGATTGAAACTGATCATATAAGGCCCTTAATCAGTGGAGTGGGTTTTTTGGGGGGGAATTTAGCAGAAAGAGTCTGTATATGCATTTAAAATTAATGATCACATTGCTGAAGGAAAAAAAAAATTAGATGAAGACTTTAAGACTTTTTAATTTTATTTTAATTTGTACAGAAAGTTAAACTGGTGCAGTTATTAAAGGTAGGTGCTTGTACCTTTAGACAATCGGGAGTGCGCAAACCAAGTATTCAAGGTGTTAACGTTGAATTAGCTTTCTGTGAGAATTCAGAGTGCATGTTAATAAGATCATATCATGTTTCAAAAATAAAGTTTTTAAATTTCAGATTTTTATCTGCTTTTCTGTAATTATTATATGATTTTTGTAATAATTGCATGTTATGAGGATCATCTTTTCTCTGACAAAAATCTTATCAAAAATCTTTTGAATTTTGATATGCGGGTTGATATTCTGCATGGATTTCTTCTCTCTCTAAACCAGTATATCCTCCCATAAAATTCACAGAAAGTTAACCAGTCAAAATCAAGGGGGAAAAGTCATTTGTAACATCATCAAAATTCATATTTGGAGCAGAAAACTGTGGATGCCATCCAGGGTTGAGTATGATCAAGTTTCAAATCATGTAAGGAGAAACTTAAGATAGTGACTGTAAATTGCTTCCATTCACAAGAAAAATGTTAACATTCAGCTTTGGTATTTCCTGCAAAGAAGTCATGTAAAGGGATTCCTATTAAGCGGGGCCCATTTACGTGGGGTTTTTTTGTGTATGGTTTGTCTATTCAAAAATGAGTTTGAATGCTTTGTGGAGTGGCGAATATGCTTGAGTGAATCTGTGAAGTGTCGGTGTTATACAGGTATAATGAAACACACCATATAGGCCTAAGGCAACACAGCCAGAAAAAAGGTGGGATGGAATGGCTATAGCAGTTCAGAGTCTATAGATAGCGGATATATACACATGCAGAAGGGGGTTCCCAGAGGCAGATGGTGGCAGGGGATATATAGTTTACAGAAGTTGGCACAGTTGTGGAAGTTTATTTTCTGTGAATGACTGTGATAGTGTTATTCTGATCTACATACTGATTGTCTGTTTAGTGTTAAAAGCACGTGTGTCTGTTGTGAACAGGAGTTAAATGTCTGACCCCAAATTTCTCTCTGCAGTGAACTTGGAATAGATTATAATTTCCATTATTTACATGCACACAAGGGAAGACAGCATTAAATTGGATGGTTTTGTTTCCAGAAACAGTGCTTCTGTGCAGAATGTGTCGTCTGCAATATGTAAGTATATAGTATCTGAATTCATTTCAGAATGTGCAGCCTTCATGTATGAATGAATGTTAAAGGGGGGATGGGGAAATTGAAGTGGTGATGCAGTTCTCCATGAATATATCACAACAAACTCTGATTATTGCAGACATATTATTATCATCAACAAGTGCTGGCCAATTGGGCACCAATTAAATCAAATACAGACATGCAATCCATGCTGATTGTTTTGAAAGGTGTTGGCAGTAGCAATTTATTGAATTAATCTCACTTATTTGCAGATTACAGTCTGTGGTATTTTGTCTATTGGAACATATGATAGTTTAGCATACTCATCGAAGGATGAAGAATTCTAGAGGTGATGGAGAATGTCATGCTTTGTTATTATATCATATATACTATAACATGTGTAAATTGCATTGGTTGATGAGGGGGGAAAGAGAGGAGTGGGGGGAATGCTAGGCATGAGAGCCGGTATGTCCAGCGCTCACTTTGATGTTGGCTATCATGATATACACCTTCAGATACAGTTTGTAACTAAATAGAGTTCTAATCTATATGTTTTCTTGTCATGATAATATAATTAATGTTTATAATGATGAATCAACATTATTTCATAGAAAACTAAATATTGTAGTACATTTGTACTTTTTATGTTCACATTTTAGTGGCCAAAAAAAAAAAAAAAAAGAAATTTATGAGCAAGACTATAAATATTACTCAAAAAGGAAGTCTGCATACATTAATTAACTTGCTCACTATGTAGGACACATTGTTAATGACATTTTTTATGGAGATCAAGTTGATTTAATTCTCTTTAAAAGATGATTGAAAAATTTGTTTCGTTTTCTAGAATCACATCAAATAAAAGATAATTATCTTAAAGAATCAAATATCTCAAAAGGCATCAATCTTCCCATTGGAAAGGGATGTCTTTTTTTCTCAATTCAAGGCTGATATTACTCAAAAAATCCAACTTGTAAAAAAAATTGTACCCATAAATATCTTAATGCATTCTATACAATGACTGTTTATTATAAGAAATAGTCGTAAAACTGATACTGCAGCAGTTTTCCTGAAGTACTTGGAGCTTAAGGAACTGGTTCCTCGTCTCAGAATATTCAGTGACAACCCTGACACATTGGATGGTTCGTTCTTCAAGCTGCAAAAATGAAATATTTCTTCTCGGATGTGTAACACCTACGGTTATAAAGCACAGGAAGTATAGAATATCTGAGAAAGGTTAGAGATAGACCTAGAGAAACATGGTTTTTTGGTTGTATGATAAATGGATTTACCAGTGATCTTGGTGATAGGGTCGAATTTCTTTGCTAACTGTTTTATGGGGCCATGGAATGACAGCTGTTTTGTGAATGCCATTCCCAATCCTTTGGTGAAAGTGGAGGGTCAGTCATTTGATGCATGCAGAGCAGATCATGGTTTGCTGATCTCTTAGCCACAGACCTGCAACAGAATGATTATTGCTACACTTGTATATTATTACACATATGGGCTTCCATGATATTAAAGATATTATGAATTGATACAAAATCTCATAGCTTTAGGGGCAAGATCAATAGTTCCATGTCTGGGAAAAAAACTTGATTCATGTATAGTTTTCATCATGTCCACCCCCTATAACTATAATTATGATAAATGTTGATCCAAACTTAAATTATCAAGTACAATTTCTTCGAACACTCTATTCTACATTCCTTTTCTGCTGTTTACTTACAAATGAAAGTGTACATGTAGTCTTAAAATGTCACTTTAAATGCACATCTTCATTCAACATGTTCATTCCTTCCATAAAAAAAATGTGCAATCAATGTCAGACAAGAGAAACGTATGGAAGTTTGTACACCCCCTCCTCCAACTACTTAAAGTCTTTAATGATCAAGATAAAATATCACTTTTCTTTTTGTTATTAACTAGTATGCAGAACATCATTTCTCTGAAAAGTATTGGCAACATTTATTGTATTGTACACACTTGACATTTCTTTCTTTGGAAAATTTTGTCAATCTTCTTGATTTGATTCTTTGATCTGCATCAAGATTTGGTTCACATTAATTTGGTATTTCATATATATGGTACTTGCTCATCATAAAATTGATTGCTGGTTCAAATCCACAAAAATTGAATTTGGTACTTATATAGCTGGATTGAGCTACCTTTTTTTTAATGAAAAAAAACTTTGTCAAAACATGCTTCAGTACTGCGAATTCTTTATCATGCCTGAGTAATTGATATTTGCATTAAGTCACAAGAAGCTCAGTAACTAAGTAACTATATATAGATATATATATATATATATATATATATATATATATATATATATATATATATATATATCTGCTCTCTATTATGTCTCCATCAGCCCTCTATTTTGTCTGTCCTCTCTTCTGTCTCTCCATTAGCCCTCTATTTTGTCTGCCCTCCCTTCTGTCTACCCATCTGCCCTCTATTTTGTCTGCCCTCCCTTCTGTCTACCCATCTGCCCTCTATTTTATCTGTTCTCTATTCTCTCTCCTCATTTGCCCCCTATTCTGTCTCTCCTCCCTTCTGTCTCTCCATTTGCCCTCTATTTGTCTCTCTATCTGCCCTCTATTTTGTCTGTCTGATCTCTATTCTGTCTCTCTATCTGCCCTCTATTTGTCTCTCTATATGCCCTCTATTTTGTCTGCCCTCTATTCTGTCTTTCTGTTTGCCCTCTATTTTGTCTGTCTGCCCTCTATTCTGTCTTTCTGTCTGCCCATTATTTTGTCTTTCCATCTTCCCTCTATTTGTTTGTTCTCTATTCTGTCTCTCTATCTGCCCTCTATTTTGTCTGCCCTCTATTCTGTCTTTCTGTTTGCCCTCTATTTTGTCTGTCTGCCCTCTATTCTGTCTTTCTGTCTGCCCATTATTTTGTCTTTCCATCTGCCCTCTATTTGTTTGTTCTCTATTCTGTCTCTCTATCTGCCCTCTATTTTTTCTGTCTGCCCTCTATTCTGTCTTTCTGTCTGCCCTCTATTTTGTCTTCCCTCTATTTTGTTTGTTCTCTATTCTGTCTCTCTATCTGCCCTCTATTTTTTCTGTCTGCCCTCTATTCTGTCTTTCTGTCTGCCCTCTATTTTGTCTTCCCTCTATTTTGTTTGTTCTCTATTCTGTCTCTATCTGCCCTTTATTTTGTCTGTCTGTCCTCTATTCTGTCTTTCTGTCTGCCCTCTATTTTGTCTGTCCTTTATTCATTTTCTTTATTAGCCCTCTATTTTGTCTGCCCTTTAATCTTTTTCTTTATTAGCCCTCTATTTTGTTTGTCCTTTATTCTGTCTCTTTATTTGCCCTCTATTTTGTCTGCCCTCTATTCTGTCTCTTCATTTGCCCTCTATTTTGTCTGCCCTTTATTCTGTCTCCATTTGCCCTCTATTTTGTTTGTTCTCTATTATGTCTCTCCATTTGCCCTCTATTTTGTTTGTCTGTTCTCTATTCTGTCTCTCTATCTGCCCTCTATTTGTCTGTCTGTCCTCTATTCTGTCTTTCTGTCTGCCCTCTATTTTGTCTGCCCATTATTCTTTTTCTTTATTTGCCCTCTATTTTGTTTGTCCTCTATTCTGTCTCTCCATTTGCCCTCTATTCTGTCTCTCCATTTGCTCTCTATTTTGTTTGTCTGTTCTCTATTCTGTCTCTCTATCTGCCCTCTTATTTGTCTGTCTGTCCTCTATTCTGTCTTTCTGTCTGCCCTCTATTTGTTTGTTCTCTATTCTGTCTCTATCTGCCCTCTATTTGTCTGTCTGTCCTCTATTCTGTCTTTCTGTCTGCCCTCTATTTTGTCTGCCCATTATTCTTTTTCTTTATTTGCCCTCTATTTTGTTTGTCCTCTATTCTGTCTCTCCATTTGCCCTCTATTTTGTCTGCCCTCTATTCTATGTCTTCATTTGCCCTCTATTTTGTTTGTTCTCTATTCTGTCCATTTGCCCTCTATTTTGTGTCCCCTCTATTCTGTGTCTCCATTTGCCCTCTATATTCTCTCTGTCTCTTTGTCATCAGCGGGATGTCTACATAGTGGATTTTGCTGATTATCCTTATTGAAATTGAAATTGAAATCTATTCTGTCTTCTCTATATACATCTCTTACTCCTATACACATGATACACCATATCTAATTATTTATGGTGAGTACCATGCAAATTTATAGAGGTTAATACTTCTGAAAGAGAAGTTTTCTAAAATTTATAGAGATTAGTCAATACTTCTGAGAAAGAAGTTTCAGAATTGTGTAGAATTCCTTATTTTAATTTTGCTCTTGGTTGCATAGTTCGATGCTGTTTCGAAAAGTTATTTGATAGTGAAAGGGTGGCTTCCCAACTGAAAGACCTTGTTTATCATGGGGAGAGTTCTGTAAAGTTGTCATACAAATGGCCACATTCAAATCTGGCTTCATGTAGACAAGCAAACAAATTATATATATATCAAATGATTTGTTCTTTACTGTGTGCTCCTTGATAAGTATGCTCTTTGGTTATTGTGTTTTTGTAAGGTGTTTGTGTGCAGTAGGACCTCTTTCTATAATGTGATTGATCTGTAATAGCTTTGTCTTTTTACCTACTGGGTTGTTGGGCCTTGTAGACAGAACACAGATAGGTCTAGATAGGTGGTATTTACCACTAACAATCAAGATAGAATTCAATCTATCTAAGGTCTAGTTCAGCTCTGATGGTGGTTCCTGTGTCTTCTCATTGTCTCAGACAATGGCAGGCTATGTGTGTTTTACAGGTCTTTGTCTTGATGTAAGAACAGCACCTTTGATCTTGCCTCTGTATTGTGTTGGGTCTGAGTGGAGTTGGTATTGTGTATTAGGAACAACTGTGGTAGATTGGAATTTGGTCAAATGTATAGTTAAACAATGAATGAGAGGCGTATTCCAAAAATTCCTAGTATTATTTATGGTTTTGCCTGTACATTATTTTTCTCTAGACCAGTTACTGGAGTCGTTTCTATTGTCATTGAATGAGGAGAGAGATTCCCACAGGTATGCAAAGGCTTGGGAATATTAGATAAGAAAGCTTTCCACCAAAACTGTAGATGTAGTGACCAGTTCTGAATGGACTAACCTTCAGACGAAGTAGAGAACATGAGGAATTAAGCACATTTATAAGCCTGCATATTAACGTAGCAATTTGAATATTTTATTTCTGGCATTCAGGTAAAGTGTTATATATACGATATTGGTGACTGCTATGAGTGTTAGAAATTTTGTTTAGTGGACAGTTTGCGAAAAGAATTTGGATTATGATGGTTTTATTCTTATTGCAGAATGAAAAAATCGTTGCTGCTACAAATATAAGTATTTGTTCTATGTACATGTAGAAATATTATAGAAATTAAATTGATTGAGAAATAAAAAGGATTTTAAGAAATTTTTATAATCCAGACAATAATGCTTGGCACGTACACCAGAAATAATCATTCAGATTAGACAACATTTGGAATTTGTTTTAGGCTCATTTTCCAATTCAAATGCCAGATGGGCAATATCTTTAATCCTGATCATTAATTAACCTTTGGTGTAATTGCCATGTATTCAAAGACTAATTCATTTCTTTGATTATGACTGGATAAATGAAGCCTCAGATTTCCAGCAAAGCATAATACATGAAGATTTAAACTGCTGCTCTCGCATTTACATGTTCTGTAATATGCATACAGAACCAGACAAGCTTTAAAGGCATCACACTGCATGGTAATTATTTTTACTATGTATTACTATATAGGGGGAAAATCAACAGTTTGTTAAATTGATGAAAAATAAATTTGTCAGAAATGTTCAATGTTTATGTTACCTGTCTCTTTCTGCCAACACCGAAAAAACCCACCGTACTCGGCATTTTATTTTTATTTTCACCTGCAAGCATGACTACCCACAAATCCATGTGTTTTTCACTTGCATGTAAATGGCCTAAGTGCATCTTTAGTAACATCAGCTACCAACATCAAATAGTTCCTTTGTAAACGATTGTTTCTACAAATTACTCAAAATTTTCTAATCTGGGGTACAAAAATTGAGAGAAAAGGATAATTTTTGGGCCGGGAAATGAAAACAAATTGTGCATAGACAAAAATAATTCTTTTATATACCGGTATATGAAATTGTGATTGACTAAGTTTTATTTTGATTGGATAATTACGAGTGTGGTATCTATAGAAATGTAATACTGAGCAAGTTTGCAGCAGCAAATAACCTGAAATCCATTTGCATAATGAAAAGTCGATTCTTCTCATTATCAAATTTACAAAACTTTTCCAAAACTGATTGTGTAGTGTAATTTTTTTGTTATGTGTGGTATTTATCTCTAAAAATAAGATCATATTTGTCTTAGTTTTTACAACATCAATTATCATAAACTTGTCATGCAGACCTATTTTTCAAATTTCCGCAAATATTGCAGTAACCTCACATCCTTAAAAAGACCTTTGGCAAATAAAATAATAGCAAATCATTTTGTTTGATGAATGTTGTCATTTTCACCACAATTGTACAAAATGCTTTGTTACTAATGACTTTGATGTCATACAGTGGATCATGAAGTCAAATTCCCTCTCTCTTTTTAATATGCTAATTAATTACAAATTTTACTCGCCAAAGCTATTAAAACTTTACATATTAATTTGTTGCAGATCTTTTTATCCATTATGCAACATTTGCTGTTATTCTCTAGTATATTAAATTGCTTCAATTCTTACAGATTTCAAATTTCAGGTTACAATTAAATTAGCCAAATTAAAGACCTCCTCCAAATTGGGTTTATTTTCAGGTTTACAAACACGAAAAATCATTTATAAGTTTCGTAAAAGTTCCTCGGATTTAAAACGAAATGAATGTTTGAAAAGTTTGTAACTACTGGTAATGGCATTTTGAAATTGTAAATCAAAAAAACTCGGGGCAGCTAGTAGAGGTGGGGTACGTGTTTATATTGTGCCAACGCCTGCCCTGAAAAGGGACTTTGGTTTTAAAGTCTCCTCCAAAAGATCTGCGACTCTCACTTCTAAATACTGAACATTTGGTGAAGGAGCGGTCACTACCAATTTTCACATCATTGGATTGACACAGCCACAGCATAAGCGGGGTGTGAACCTATGACCTCCTGGTCATGAAGCAAACGCTCCATCACTGAGCCACAGGGAGCTCAGTGGTTAACATATATGGCTGCTGATCGGTAGATCATGACTTCAAATTTTTGCAGAGTTTTTATTTTTTTTCCAGATTACTTTCTACTAAATTTTTTCTGGCTAAATTAGGTAAATGTGAATGTTTGAGATTTTTAAAATATCATTGCACACATCCATATAACGGTTTTTACTGATGTGTTAAACCAAGCCTCATGTTCAGTTGGTAGTAGTATCTCATTTCATAAAACAATCAGGATAATATTTGATTTTATATCAAATAGTCCAAATTAATTTTTGGCACAGTGTGCACATTGTTACAACATTTGAATTCAATTTCTCTGCCTGGTGCGAGAGTTATCGGTACGAACTAATCAATTTCTGCACACACCGGAAGTGACCAGCATCAACACTTATTTACCTTGCCAAAAATATTTCATTCAAAACAAGAATTTGAACAATGTACCAAGAAATTCTAATCATACTACATGAACATGTATACAAAATAATAATTACCTTTGATATAATTCATTATACAAAGAAATAATTACCTGTGATATAATTCATTATACAAAGAAATAATTACCTATAATATAATTCATTATACAAAGAAATAATTACCTACATATGATATAATTCATTATACAAAGAAATAATTACCTATGATGTAATTCATCGTACAGAAATGTATTTTAAAAGTACACTATTATAGTAATTGGCTTCATGGTACATGTATTTAGAGTTTGCACTTCCTCATGTTTGATTTGACTGTTTTACCGATGATATTCAGGTTTATTTCCTTATGATTGGATGTTATTTGATAGTACTAGATCTTCAGATTGCACAAATTTCCTTAGTACAACTCTTCAAAGGGCATACCTTTTAAAAAAGCAATCCTCTGAGACTAATGTGAATGCTTGAAAAGTATATGTTAGTGGACAGTTACGAGAAAATAAGGCTCGGAACCTGAAACAAACACCGGAAATTCAACAAGAAAACAATTTTAGGTTAAAGAATTATCACTAGTCAAAAGATGTACTCAAACAAATTTTGTTATACTTGAATTTGTGTGAATATCAGTCTACACAAATTATAAATAGAAATCCAAATCAGAGAAGCTTTGTTCATGCAGAAAGCTGCAGCCCGACAATGGCGATTCATGTATAAAATTGCATTTATTTATTTTCCATGAAGTACATGTACATCAAAAATGTTTACAAAACTTTTTCCGAGGAAAGACCTTTGCAGTTTTCTGTATAAACTTGCTTGAATTTCATGGTATAAAGAGTGTGGCTTAGTGCATATACATGAAAGTTTTGAAATAAGATGTCTCCAATCCCATTTATTTTAAAAAAAATTATCATGTGCATAAATTGACCTTGACCTTCATGACCTCAAGAGTCATTAGACTATATTTCTATCTGACCAAATATTCATGCTAAGTTTCATAATGAGCAATGTAGTATACTGAAGATTTGTAAATATACGCGAGGAATACGCCAGTTTCGAGATACGAACTCTTCTGTGTAGGAGGTGCATTTAGTGGCGCTTTGAATGAGAGTGGACCTACAGTCAGCGAGGAAGACGATGAAATGCATTAAAAGTGGCTTCTCTTTTAATATGTAAATGTGGGGAATACAAAATACTGTCGAAAGAAATGTTTTACTGAAGTGGAAACATAAAAACAATGTCATATTTGCAAGTAATATCTTAGATATGGTACTTATGACCAACAAAATAACGTGATATGATAAGAATTCTATGTATTTAATTACTCCCTAAATACTTATAACTTACTTAGTTTGTGTATCAGTCGAATTCGGGTGATGTAACAGTGTATGAGAAACTTACTGAGTACATTCATTTATGCAGTGATGAAAATTAGTCCCACTCCCACGTGTAAACAAATTGTTTCGCGCCTCACTATATACGAGAGTTGCCCAAAGGGGAAATAACTTAGGCGTATCTCGAAACCGGCGTATTTATTACCATGTAATATCGCGAGAGGCATCTGACTCGCAAAATAGAAATATCCACTTTTATTTTGCTGTTGTTAAAATACATATATGTACATGTAAGACCTCTTGATTAACAGACTACATGCAAATTATATATTCATGTTCATACGATTTGACATATACATGTCATTTCGCCACATTTAGTGTTCATGTAAAATAAGGAATTTGCAGACTTATTGCAAGACACATATGGGGCTCACAGCGGGTGTGACCGGTCAACAGGGGATGCTTACTCCTCCTAGGCACCTGATCCCACCTCTGGTGTGTCCAGGGGTCCGTGTTTGCCCAACTATCTATTTTGTATTGCTTGTAGGAGTTATGAGATTGATCACTGTTCGTTATCTTCACTTTGCATCGAAAACATTACAGAAAATTTGGATTTTGAAATGGTACCTCTTGATGAAACGATAGTTGATCGTTTTTGGCTCGTCAATTCTGATTATTGATTCCATTTTTCATAATCGATTGTCATCCGAACACAAAGTGACAAACCCACAATAAACGAATCAACAACTTATGCATTAATTGATACATTTAAAAAGGGAAAAGGCTTCCGGTATCATCATCATGGATATTGAAATCAACAATAATGAAGTTGATAACTAATCTGAGATTCCTCTGACTCTTACCCCAGCTTTTACACATGTCATGATAACTTGATACAAGTATATTCCTACCCAGGGAAAGCCAAGTTGGTCGACTTCTGAATTTTTTGGGGGTTTCTTAAAACTAAAGTCAATTTGGGTCACTCGCTCAGTCATGGTTAGAAAAAACACCTACATGTGTATTTCATTCCTCGTTAATAGACTAATAGATATGTGTATGTTGCACATATTCATGAAACTAAGATGAAATAAGCAAAAATATAATAAACATTTATAAATTACTGTACATGCAAATACCGATTATATCGATTATATCAATGCATCGAGTCTGATTTTAATCGATTATGAATTTTTTCCAATTATCTATAACAGTGATGCCAGTACCTAAAATGTAATTTTAAATTCTAATATAATTAAGGTGAGGTGGGTGATTTTTTTTTTGTATGGGTGGAAATTAATGTTAATTTCTTGTCTTCATTTTCAAAATTGGAGGATTGTGATGTCATTGATGGAAAGGTCCACTAATCTGCACTTAATATTTTGTTTTATCATGGATTTTAAGCCAGTATTCTGCTAAACAGCAATGCAACCTAATTCTTGGCATCATGTGTTTCTAGGATAAATAAAAAAGGAGGGAAAAACTGCCTGTATCTACTGCATTCTCCTGCTTGATAACTAATGAGAAAGAAATGTGAACTTGATTTTTGTTGATGATTTAGGGCCACATGTTTCGTTTCATCCAGAAATGGGAGGAAACAAGGGTTATCTGTGTGTAGGGCTGCAGTTACAGGTTTATCTCAGCGAGTTACCTGGTAATTACTTGTATAACTTGGGGTCTGGATTTTAATTAGACCTAGCTCTTAGTGTTTAAAGTGGTTATTTTTTTCTCTTTTTTTTTTTTTTTTGAGGTTGTTCATTGAATCTCCTTTTCACAGCATTAATTGCCCTGTCTGTCTGTCCATTGAATTGTCTATGTGTTCCAAATCTTGTCCTGTTTTCTAGAGTCCTATGTATAACTTTTATGTTGTGTGTTATGACCTTTGAATGAGGTCATTATAGAAATCTAGGTCATTATAGAGCTTGTAGAAATCAAGGTCATTATAGAGCTTTTAGAAATCAGAGGCTAGTAAGGTGAGTATTAATTAACCAAAATCATTTGAATAAACTCAATATCACCATGAGGATGACCAGCAACCACAATGTGTATTGAGTAGAGAGAACCTCATACTTTGTGCAAATTTAGGTTTGTCATGATATTCAAATCAAGGTTATTTGAACAAAGTTAAGGTCACTAGCAGAGATTAAATGAAGTTGCTCTTTAACCTGCAATTTTGTAACGTGTGAAATACATATTTCAATCAATGTTTGCATAAGATGAGCTTTCAAACAAGATTAAAGTTGTTGGTAGAGATTAAATGAACTATATAACTTGAGGAGTGGGTAGTGATCATGTATTACCTTGGCCAAAGTTATTGTCTGATGTAGAGTGCAATTTTATCTGGTCAATACTGGTAATTTTATAACTAATTAAGCAAAACCTGGCTTGCTTGTAAGCTTTTTCATTAAAGAGTGTGTGGTGACTGACCAAAGTCGAGGTCATGATATGAATTATAGAAATTATGGAAGTTCCATCCTTAATTATGCAACACTATGGGTTGTTTTTTTTACAATTTAAATCTTTATTAATTAATTAAACTCTATGCATGATAGAATTACATCTTTTGGAGGAATTTTATTCTCTGAGTATAATAAAGAATTTGGTAAACTAATTTGATACTGAAAATTTAGCATGATTTTCTATTTTAAAAAAATGTTGTCAAGGGCAATAATTCTTATGCTGGTATTTTCTCTATTGTATAGCTATAATACAATGATTAATCCCAGATATCCACAATTAATTTACTATTCTAATGAGGTTATTGCAAAGATCAAAGGATTGCTGCAAGGATTGAATAACTTATTTTAAGTAGAAATTGATACAGTTTTTCTACTCTGAACCATTAATATTGGTAAGTCACATGAGTGTGCAGGAGCTACCTTAATTTTATGAAGAAGAAAAAACAACCTTATTTTATGCACACACAATGATTGACTGTTATGATAATAGTCTGTAGAGTGAATGAATAGCAGGCCTGAATAGTCGAACATCAGTTAGGAGTCAGACTTCAGACTCAATAAATTTTCAGCATTTAATGTCGTGGCCATAGATGAAGGTCTCATCTTCTGTGGACTCTTGATCAACCATCACTAACTTGGAGTTGATAGCATGGGTCTACATTTAGTACAATGAGGTATAACTGCTGTTGCTTGATGGGCACATCTCACAAGGATGTAAAACTTCATACATTCAATCACTCATCAATATTCACAAAACAAGGTCAGTTAGTACAAGAAAACTTGTCTAAATCAAGTGCATGTGGTACCAGAAATTTTATTTGTTTGCACAGCATATGTGTACAGTTTACAGGAAATGTAGCTTTGTGCCAAAATTTATATGTGAATGTGAAATGCTTTTGGGTGTTTTTTTTGTTGTTGCCAGGAGGAATTTAAGGGTATTGATGAGCTTTAGTTGACCCCGCAAGTTATAAAAACTTTATGCATTCATAAAAACACCACACAGTGGAACATTTTTCCTTTACAACATACACAACCGATAAACAAGGACATTACAAAGTGGATAATTCCTTCACAACATATGCCACAAAGTGGATAATTCCCTCACAACATATGCCACAAATTGGATAATTCCCTCACAACATACGTCACAAAGTGGATCATTCCCTCACAACATACGCCACAAAGTGGATAATCCCCTCACAACATACGCCACTAAGTGGATCATTCCCTCACAACAATGAACATATGCCACAAAGTGGATCATTCCCTCACAACATACGCCACAAAGTGGATCATTCCCTCACAACATACGTCACAAAGTGGATCATTCCCTCACAACATACGCCACAAAGTGGATCATTCCCTCACAACATACGCCACAAAGTGGATCATTCCCTCACAACCACCAATAAAACAAGAACATTACAAGGTGGAAAAATACTCTCACAACATACACCACAAAACAATGATACCACAAAGTGGAGCATTCCTCATACAGAGTGAGTTGAATAACCAATAACACAAGGGCATCACCAAGTGGAGCATTCCTGAGACATACAAAGTAAGTTAGATAACCAATGAAATAAGTACATCACAAAGTAGAACAGTTCTGTTACAACATAAACCACCATTATAAAAACAAGGGCATCATAAAATGGAGCATTCCCTTACAGCATTACACCACCAATGAAACAAAAACATCACAAAGTGGAGCCTATGTGTTACAACATACACCAATAAAACGAAAGCACCACAAAGTGGATAATTTTCTTTATAACATACCCTACCATTGAAACAAGAGCACCACATATGCCACAAATAGAAAAAGGGCACCACCAAGCAGAGTATTCCCATAGCACATACAGTCACCAATTGGAATAATCCCTCACAACATACATGCTGGTCAACAAAGGCACTATGATGTGGAACATTCTTTTTCACAGTGTCAGTATACTATGACCTTGACATGACCTTTTGACCTAGAGATCAATTAAAATTTAGATTTCCCCATCTGCCATTTCTATAACAATTATGAGGCTCATAAAATTGAATGTTGTTCACAGCATAGTCCTGGACACATAGACAATCAAGCTTCTACAACTGGACAAAGACCTTAGACTACATCATGTATGGTAGAACATGAGTATCAAAATATTTTTAAAAAATCATAAAAGGCTCACATTAAAAAGAACATGGACACATACTGCACAAACCTATGCCATATAAGATGTTTCAACTTCAGAAACCCTCACTATTAAAGGATTAAACGCCAGTGTCCTTTGGAAGTCTATTTTCTAATAGAAATATTAATCCTAGGGCAGAAGAAATCAATCATTTCAGCATAATATTTTTCTTGTAGATAGACCAAGTTGTGTAAAAACTTACAGTTGTCATAGAAACAAATCATACACATTTGTTTTTTACTTGAATGCAATTTTGCTTGTCGACAAATGATTCATGTTAATGACAATGGAACATGAAAATTCCATTTATTCTGTAAGATACTGAAGTTACCCAACCTTGCATTGTTAAATTCAGGTGAAGGATGTGTTCATAATGTACCATTAGTGACCTCTGAATGTTTGTTGAAATGAAAATATCTACATTGTGTGTACATGTTATTTGTTCAACATTCTTATAGTTCTTGGATAGAAATGTATGTATCTAGAAAAAGAGTTATGAAATATTTAAAATAAAATTGAATTACCCACAGATAGACGGAATTATTATTCAGATGCGCAGGAAATTAATAATTCATTGTATTTATTAGATCATCCTTTGTCTGGAGTGTGTCTAGATGTTTCTTAAGATGACATCTATAATTAGTGTTTTAATTAGTGAATTAAACAGCCAATGACATCAGGTCAATGATAGTGTATGAAGTGTTTACTAGTATATCAATACAACAATTGTAGAAACCTATTTTTTTAAGGAATTGAACTATTTTCTTTGACTTTAATTTAATATGCTAAATTGATTGTGGTTAATTCCTTGGATATAACTTTGAATTTGAAAAAATGTACATAGTAATTTTCCATTATATACATACATACGTTAGCTGCCTATACTTGTTTTATCATTTCTGACACAGTAGTCTGGGGATAGAGAAGTTTTGAGAAAATTCCAATAAACTTTTACTGGTAGATTATTGCCCATATGTTAAGAAATATATGCCTGCACGATGTTGTTGCATGGTAAAGTGGACCAAGCTTGCAGGGTCCTTTTCCATGCAAGATATATTTTTTGCATCTAGAAGCTAGCTGTGTTACATTCATTTACATTTTGGATAGCAGATGCAGTGTTTATGTCCATTATTATTCATAAATAGATGCAATGTTATGAAAGCAGATGTGACCTCATAATTGAGTTAAAGTAGTCTTTAGGCATTTACAAACCCCTATATTTGTACTTGAATCAATTTTACTTGAGTTTTTTTTTTTTTTTTTTAGTTTTTTTTTTTTACTAAGTGTCCAGTAAGAAGAAAACGTGGAAAGTGGACAAAAAGTGCATATTGTGTGTGCTGCATGTAATATGGTGCTAAAACGATATTAGGTATCACTAGTGATGCCAAAGTTAAAGTGAAGACCGATATTTGTTGGAATTCTAAAATGCTTGATGTATGAATTTTATGGCATCAACATTCCTAAAAATATTCTCTGAAAGGGGAACATTTATTTGATATGAATAGTACATCTTAGAACTGAAATTCTATAAATGAAGGTTGTGCGATTTTGAAAACATGTAGGTATCAAGGTATCCACACTGAACAAGATTTCAAACTTTTGTAAGAGTGATGGCCGCACGACATTGAAATTCTATAAATGAAGGCTGTGCGATTTTGAAAATGTGTAGGTATCGCGTCAACGCACTGAACAAGATTTCTAACTTTTGTAGGAGTGATGGTGGCTCAACAGAGAAACAACCATAATGTCCACCAAGGGCCGTGAATCTAGCAATGGGATAGCTGCTAAATCAGACAGCCCTGAAACCAAGAAATCCAAAGATGCTGCATCTGGACCTGATGGTGAGTGAGGGGGTAGATAAGGACTGGTCAGTAAAAAGATGGCTCCTAAGGCCTAGATGTAAATAGAAGGGGATTGAGGGGTAGAAAAATTTACATACAGAGGACCACATAGTCAGCATCTCAACATCATGATGATAAAGGGTGGCCAAAAAAAAATTTGGAGTCAATGATGCAGAAGGAGATAGGTAGTAAGAAAGATACGAATTATCATACAATGATAAACTAACAGGAACTAGTGAAACAAACCTGCACATCATTCCCCATTAAAATACTCACCATACAATTCTGGGGCACACAAATTAAGAAGGTTAGTATAAATATTTTTATTTTTTCTCAAATTTTGATTTATAACCATCAAAGTTTGGAAGATTTTTATCGTGGGGTATTTGTAATTGGTTAGGCTTCTCCATTTACTAAGGTGCCATACAAAAGTATAAGCTTTCTTCTTTTGTCGGCCAGTAATGAGGGTTTAAGTTCAAGTTTAATTGCCATAAACTTGCTTGAAAACATGGGTAATATGATAATATTGGATTCACTGTGGAGAAACCTGTTGCCCTATCCCATATGTTATCTTGATTGAAATTTGATGCTCTCTAATAAACCCAGGGGTTTTGATGTTGAAGGGCATTATTAAATGGAAGTTAAAACTTTTAAGTGATTTTTCTTTATAATAAAACTTCAAATTTCTTGAAACTTTTTCTTTGAAACTTATATGATTTAATAATTTCAATTTATTTTTAATAAATTTAGTTTTAATTTTTTCTCTTTTCTTCTAGTCAGTATCAAAATTGATTAAAATAGAATGTTACATAGTGAAATTCATATCATATTTATTATATCAGCATGCATGCATGTACACCTGTGGGGATCTGGGTTAGAATAGGTCCTCAGTACCCCTTGCTTGTCGTAAGTGGCGACTAAATGGGGCGGTCCTTCAGATGAGACCGCAAAAACTGGGACCCCCTGTCACAGCAAGTGTGGCACGATAAAGATTCCTCCCTGCTCATAGGCCGTAAGCGCCGAGCATATGCCTAAATTTTGCAGCCCTTCACCAGTAATGGTGAATCTCCATTGGAGTGAAATATTCTGAAGCTGGACGTTTTTGAATCAAGTTGAATTGAAAGGTCAGTTTTTTTATTGAGCAAAATAATATGTAACATTTAAACAGCTTAGGTATTATCGAATTGTCTTGATTATTACCGTTTTTTATGAGACACCGTTTAGATATTATTACCTGCATATATAGTTTTCGTGCAAATTACATTTCTAAACTGCAAAGCAGTGTATAAAACTGATATGCACGGAGTTGTGTTACAACCCATTGTTGGTAGATTCATTACTATACCCTTTTAATTATGTTATAAGATGAATTTTAAAGAAAAATGTCATGCTAACACCTTCATGAAGTATGCTGGTGCCAAGCATCACAGTTCATAACATGTATTTTCAAAATGAAATTTATTTCTTAAACAACTGCATTACCACCACACTATAATTTATAACATGAAAAGTGGGAACCCTGTAGGAATTGCACTGTCTGCCTGTGTTGTGATACAATACCTCAAACCGAGTCTTTTTCAAATTTTGTACAGAAATACTTTACAAAGAGAGAAAGACTCTTATGAATTTCGGGGCTGCATTTCTTTGTTTGTCCATGTTCCTTAGAAATTTTTAGGAAGCAAGAGGCCCAATGGCAACAATACTCCCCTGAGTAACCCATCTTTTACAGACAACTTATGGGCTGGAAGAATTATATTGGAAACAAAAATGCAATGAGTAGTATGACACTAACTGCCCTTTACAAAATTTCTGCATTTCTACGAAAACAGATGAAATTATTTTTCTTGTCCCCCACATTGACTTCAAGAAAGGTTTTTGTTTTCAAAGAGTTTCTAAAAAGTGATTTACAAATAAAACATAAATGATCTACTGGTTTCAAATGAATCTTTATAAATATAGCTTGTCTCTTTCAATGGACCTTGGAATTTTTTAATATTTATCCAAAGGTATTTGACCATTAAAGTAAGACACCTGCAGATTTTTAAGTCAAGGGTTAAGCAATCTGATTAAAAACAGATCTTCAATCCGCTCCTCTACTGGCCATGTTGCAACATGGCCAGTAGAGGAGTGGATCGAAGATCTGGTTTTAATCAGATTGAGGGTTAAGGTCACAACAATCCTTTACCATTTTAAGATTAAAATTAAAAAGTTTACAACATAAACCTTTAATATTTTATACAAATTAAGGTATAGTTGACACCATCCATCTGTGATCATTTTCATTGTGATATGGCATCTTAAATAGTTTTCAACAAAGATTTTATACAGAGGTAGTTGACCATTAAAGAAACACACCTATACTATATACATGATGTATTATTGAGTCATGAGGTCAAAGTTGAAGGCCACAAGACTTTGTTATTCAAAACTTTAAACTTAAAAGCTTTCAATATAAAGCTTCCATGTTCCACACAAAGGTAGCTGACCATTACTGAAAGACATGTATAGGTCATGGAGTTGAAGGTCGAGGTCAAAAGAGACCTTCAATCCAAGTTTGATACATTTTCAATGTGACACAATATCTTGTTTTTCAATGTACAGCTTCAATATTTTACAGAAAGGTAGCTATTTGTTAAAAGAATACACTCATAGATTATGGGCATCTGCTTAACTGTCTGTCATAACTTTTGCTGTGGCTCTATATCTTGGAAAACATTTTTCAACAAAAAGCTTTCATATTTGTCACAAAGGTAGTTGATCATTAAAGAAAGACACCTATGGATTTTTTGGTCATGAGGGATATCAGCAAAGACACCTATGGATTTTTTGGTCATGGGGGTGTCAGCAAAGACACCTATGGATTTTTTGGTCATGGGGGATGTCAGCAAATTCAGCGGTGCATTGATGAATGTAAGAAAAATCATTTGGTCTCCTGCATCGGTAGATAGTATACTGCTCAAGTGAGAATCATAGATTTCAAGAAATTGAATCTTTAAGGGCTGGGGTAGGGTGTTAGGTACAGCATTTATTTGTTTTAATACTTACAGGAAGGCTTACCTAAATTAATTCTATGTTATTCCATGTTCATGGTTTGGTTTTTTTTGCGGGGAGGGGGGATGGTGAGATGGTCCAATGTAAACATGCATGAATAATTGACTCTTGAAAACTCTGAAGTTTGAGAGACTTATTATGATCAGTGCAAAATCAAAGATTAAATTCATCATATGACACTTCATTGGAATTTGCCAAGCTACCTTAATGAATTTGAGTTTGTAAATGGTCACAGATGGGTTAGTTTGGTCACTGAGTGCTTTTAAGGGCATGCTCGGGAATGTCTTTGCAGAGTAGAATATGAGTATGGTCTCTTTGGGGATGGACAGGTTCACTCAATTCAGTATAAAGTTGTTAATTAATGAATATCCCAGAAAAAATGAGTGAAATTTCCCCATTACGGAAACCAATTACATCATGTTCTGTCGCAAGATCAACATGCAGGACTTCCATTAGGAGAGGTTCGAGGGACCCCTGAGGTCCATTTGTCTCTTCCATGTTACCGAGATTAATTTTCCACATGTTTAAACTAAGTCAAGGTCATTGAAGGACACAATTTGAAAATTCTTGTTCAAGCCATGTCTTTGCGACATCGGAACATCCGATGCTCATATTGGATACGAGGATCTCTAATGACCTGATTATCCATCATTACTCTTAATTATAGACAGTCAAACAGAAAACGTGAAGGTCACAGTGATTAAGATAATTACCTGGCTTACAGCTTAGCAATGCTGAGAGATAGAAGCCACAAATGTTGCTTATCAAAGATCAAAGTGTAGAATTTTGTGCAATTGAGGTAAGATGAAGGCCACATGGATTAGTTGGGAAGATAATGAAGTTGATTGATTGTTTTTACGTCCCCTCGAGAATTTTCACTCATGTTGTGATGTCACCAGCTGTAGGTGAAGTACCACAAATTTAGACCTATGCTTAGTACTCAGGGCTGTAGCAGTGAGGGTTCTTTATCTTGCCAACGCCTGCTGCAACACGGGACCTCTGTATTTTGAGGTCATATCCGAAAGACCCGTAATTTTCACTTCTAAATGCCGAGTGTTTGGCGAAGGAGCAATCAGTGCCTATTTTTAATGTCTTAGGTTTGACGCGGCCATGGCACAAGCGAGGTTCGAACTCACGACTTCATGGTTACAAAGCAAACGTTCTACCGCGACCAGTCGTGAAGAGCTGCCATCATCTTCAGTCATGGTTATTAAGAAATATATGTATAAAAATTCTGGTAGAGCAATAACTTTGTATTGCAAGGATTAGCGGACAAGTTAGAGCAAAGTTAAAAAAAAAATTTGGGATGTAAGATGGCTACATTCAATATACATATTTGATGTATCCACAGAGGGTATAATTTCATAGTTTACATACGTAGCTCATTGTAGTAAGCTACATTAATCTGTGTCCTGTGAGTGTAAGTAGCCAACAAAGGCTAGCTGGAAATAATGATAGGTTGAATGAGTGTAAGTTCCTTCTATACCTTATAATTACGTGACTCATGGTTAGAAGTTTTAAAATGAAACTCCAGTCACATACACAGTTGGATAAGCACTAAAATACTGCAGGCTGTTCAAAAATGTTTGTTTATGGGAACACCGAGGAATCATTGAAAGACATCGAAGCCATTAAGAAAATGAAGCTCCATAGAAATTTAGGGAATTCAATTTTCAACTGATTAAACTTTTTAAAACCAAGATGATTAAGAAACTGAGGGTGTCTCTATCCTCTAAGAGGTGTGTGATTTAAATCGGGGTCAGGCGATTATCATTTTTTGTCTTGCTGGGATTCCCACAAGTAAGGAGAAGGATACAAATGCCTGTTTTGTTGTGTATTGTCTTTTGTTTTCTGTACAGGTGACATGGGACTTTGGCAGCCTTTAGAGGCTGTCTGATAACTATCATTGTATTGTTCTGCTGTACTCCATGTTCCCGGGGTGCATTACTGTTGTTGATAGGAGTGTCATACAAGGTGGTTTTTTTTAGTGTTACCGAGTGTCAGAATTAACCTGTGTGGTTAAAAAATGACCTACAAAAATGTTGAATCATTTGCTAAGTAGATAACATCTATCCTTGTTGATCTATACCCTGCTCTCATTATGCAGTTTTTCCATTGATACTGTGTGAATCTGATGGTCAGTCAGAGTATTGTGGCTATAATGATGAGATAACAGTTAGTTGATGAAAATGTTCTACAGGTAGAGAGGTCACTGACCCCAAATTACTGAGCTAATGTCAGATCCAAGTTGCTGAGTCGAGAAAGTTTTTTAACCATCTATCAAATATAACAGATTCATACATTAAAGCAACAGAGCTGAAAAAGTTTATATTTCGATCTATGGAGGTTCATCTATCGAATATTTCACATTCATATATCAAAGTTGCAGAATCAAAAAAAGTTTATATTTCTATGGCGCAACATCTATCGAATATTTCACATTCATACATCAAAAGTTGCGGAATGAAAAAAGTTAATATTTCTATGGTGCGCCATTTTATCAAATATTTCACATACGTCGAAGTTGCGGAATAAAAACAATTTATATTTCTATGGCGTGACATCTATCGAACATTTCACATTTGTACATCGAATTTGCAGAATAAGAAAAGTTAATATTTCTATGGTGCACTATTTATCGAATATTTCACATTCATACATTGAAGTTATGGAATCAAAAAAAGTTTATTTCTATGGCGAGACATCTATCGAATGTTTCACATTCGTACATCGAAGTTGCTGAATAAAAAAGTTTATATTTATGGTGAACCATCTATATCGAATATTTCGGATTCATATTGTACAAGAGAAACTGAAGAGTATGCAGTCGTAAATTTTGATTGATTAATTTCGAATGACTGTTTCGCAAAGGTAAACGTCTTTGTAACTGA
Source organism: Ostrea edulis (assembly GCF_947568905.1). NCBI lineage: Eukaryota > Metazoa > Mollusca > Bivalvia > Ostreida > Ostreidae > Ostrea > Ostrea edulis. The sequence goes on from NC_079169.1 coordinate 74,169,511, forward strand.
AATAGTTCACATTTCACACAGAAAATCAATATCACATTCTCACAATTGAGAACTATTCACTTTGGAGTATAAGATTGTAAAAAAAGAAAGTCTTCCCACAATGTTTGTTCACAAACAATTGAATTTTAGCAAACTGGTGTTTCAAACTTTAAAGTGGTTTCTGACTCAAGTTGACACATTCTCAGTTGCACGTGAAATCTTCTTTCTTCTGTTTAGAAAGGTAAGGAATGTGTTATAATTATAACATGTAAGGAAGTTTGAAGTGTCAATCAAAGGTGTGAATGTTAGTCAGAGATTGATATTTTTTATAACTAAAATGTGGGTACATTTAGTCGTATTGTCTGAATTTAAGCCTCTATGTCTCACAAAGGGTTTCAAACCCATGACCTTATACAATTAGCTCCTTGTGTCATGACCATAGAGCAAAGCATGATGGGCATACCACATTAAATCTTTTTTTTTTCAAATCTTTTAATATTAAATCATATCCAGATGCATCCTATTATAAGATAGAAAAGGAAACTTGTTTAGACTGTATGGAATAGGCCTGCTTTCTTAATAGTGAACTGTACACATATGTACCAGTTTTATACCAGTTTTAGTTGATCAGGCCACTAACAGGTTTTTGCAGAGAAACTGATAAATTTCATGGCATTGGAGGCAATGAACACATAAGTTAATTTGATGCCCATTAGCTTTCAATTTCATCTTTCAATAGACCTTTATATTGTAATCACCAAATGAATGAAATTGATATTAACCAATCATAACTCATGAAGGCAATTTTCAATACTGAGACAGTGGTTTGCAAAACATTGGGTTGTAATAGCAAGAAATTACATGTTCTAGACTAATACAAATTAAGAGTCATAGCTCTTGTAGATGATCTAGAATGTATGTGGTCTATATTATAATGTTAAAGTTGTATAGCATCAATGTTATATAAAGTTTTGAATTGATCAAAGAAAAGAGACAGATATGAAACCAGTGGATCATTTGTTTTATTTGTAAATTACATTTTAGGAACTCTTATTTTTTTAATGAAAACAAAAACCTTTCTTGAAGTCAATGTGGGGGACAAGAAAAATAATTTCAGCTGTTCTAGTTAGCATAGAAATGCAGAAATTTTGTAAAAGGCAGTTACAGTCATACTACTGATTGCATTATTGTTTCCAATATAATCCTTCTATCCCATAAGTTATCTGTAAAAGATGGGTTACTCAGGTGAGTATTGTTGCCCCTGGGCCTCGTCCTTCCAAGAGTTCTAGTGGGAGAGATAATTAAGAAATATGCATGGCCTGTTCTGTTATGTTATATAGCAGTCACCAGGATGAAAAAGACTTACAGGTAGATGAGTGATCAGCAGATCTGCCTCGTGGTCCCCAGTCCTCCATACTTCTGAGGGAACCCCACCACCTGTGATTATGTGCACCTTTGTAAAAATCCAGAAAATGAAAAATGTATTCTTGATAGGCATTTTAAGCCATCCAGAAAAACATGGAAATGGCCTTATTTGAATACATGAACAATAATTGCTTGCTCATTCAATTCTACTCTATTCTCAGTGCAAATTCAGTGGGTGTAAAATTTTCTTGAAATTCAAAACTTTAAACTTCAGAAGTCTCATGGAGAAGATGTTTCACAGACTCGGGCCGGATGCTTGTTTGTGATGCACCTTAATAGTTACCTACGTTACATTTATAGAAAGATACCACAAAATATGTCATATTGGTATACCTGTGAAGCATATCTTTCATTTTGAGTTCAGTACTGCCACATGGGTGAAAGAATAAAGCCACATTGCATTTGTGCGGGAACCCTATAAAGAAGCAGCAGGGATTCTTTTATGTGTTAGTTTCCGTGCTGTTGGACTTCATTGCTGTAAATGTACTTCCATTGACAAAATCAAGAATTACAGCATTTTCCAACAAAACAACAATGGCACAATCATGAATAAGCAGATTTTTAAAGAATTTGATATGTATCCTTGTAGTATATAATGTTTATGGTCATAGGTATTAATAGTAAAACAAGACCAGTGCAGAAAGTCTAAAATACAATCAGCACTAAACTGTGGGTACATTTAGTCGTATTGTCTGAATTTAAGCCTCTATGTCTCACAAAGGGTTTCAAACCCATGACCTTATACGATTAGCTCCTTGTGTCATGACCATAGAGCAAAGCATGATGGGCAACGTAATATTTTACAATATCTGACTGACAGCAATATCCATTCATCTATTGTTCAGCAAATCTGCAAGTATATCTTCTTTTTTATCTCCTAATATTTTTTTTTCAAGTGATGGTGATACTATGGTAGAAATGCCCTAAGTATTTTCTTAACTGAACCCATTATTTCCTAAACTGGTTATTGAAATAGAAGACGGGCACAAATAAAATTGAAATGAGGATATCTTGTTGGGCAGTTACCTGGGATACATAATTATGAAAGTGATTCTAAGTATTGAAATCACTAAAAAGCTGTAATTTTCATTGCTCAAATTTTGTCAAGTTAATGATGCGAGGCTATAATTACATACTCACCTTTACAGCCTTGCTGTGGAAATCTCCTTCATCTCACCATTTCTATCCATGTTTTAAATGCAAAAAAATGTTTCTTTTATCTGTTAATGAAAAGAAAATAGATCAAAATGGTTAAGGATCACTTATCCCAACAGGGACTGTATGAATAGCGTTGACAGACGCATGCAGTTTGAAAACGTAACTTGGGTGGTCTAGCACACTGTTAGAAAAAAATAGGGGAAGCCAAAAAGATAAAACGTCATACGTGAAATATACATAAATTAGAGGCCTAATTAGGGGTTACGTGCATTTGGATCCAACAAATTTCATAATTAATGAGTGGATTTTATCCCAAAACTACCTGTGGATCAAGTGAGAGACATAATTGTGTATTTTGTTGAGAAAACGATTCAATTCAGGTGTAGGTATTGGCTGACTGAACATGTATGGGAGGTATTGACCCACAACAGGGCCTTCATACCACCAGAGAAGATGTGATCTGTTAGACTGCTTGTAAGCTGGCAAACGGGAGGTGTGTTACTATTGCTACAGCTTAAAAAGTGACTTCCATTGTTTTTATCCAGTTTCCACTTTTATTGGATTTAGACAGATCAATTGTTGAATCTGTTTATGTTGTTTTTTCATGTGATTTTTCTGCATGAAAGGTTGGATTTACGCTGACATATTGTTGCAGTGTGTATTGTTTTGAAACGTGATAGTGATGTTAATGATTTGAGAGTTTTGTTTAAGAAAAATTATCCACAGGGGTGTTTGAATTTACAAAATATGAAATTTGATCCTGGATGATTTTTTTAAAAAAGCAATGCTATGGAAAATGGCTGTTGGAAAAAGTAAAATCTGTGTGCTATATGGTTTGCTGGATTAAGAAGTAACTTGACTTTTTGTGAGAACACTGGATATTGTATGGTGTGTTTTGAGTAAAATCTATCGACCTGGATATTATAAGTGAGGTTTTGGAAGTTTTAGAAGGTAAATCTTTTCATATATATACATAAATCATGAGATTAATTTGCATTATATTTAAAAATGGGTAGACCTAACATGTCTTGTAGGTTGTATGATTTTAAGATCTTTGAGCTGCAATTCACTATTTCTTTTAGATTGGTTAAGGACATGTGCAACGTTTTTGACATTTTCTCAAAAATTGTTTTTTCATCTTGCAGATATGAATTTAAGAGTTCTTGTATGATTTCTGAAATGGGTTTAAATTTTATATCGGTATTAATATTACCATACTTTGTATATCGACCTTAAGGAGCTTAGTGATTAGATCACCTAATTATAGTAATGCAAGGGTCCCAAGTTCAATCCCATATTGTTCCAAAGATCTTTCTCCCTTCTATATTGCTACAATAACTTTGTAATGTTCATATAATTATACAATACATAAGATCTGACTTTACAGTTTTACTTGCAATAACCAGGAACTATCAAAATATGTTATTTTTTGTAGAAATTAGATAGAAAGCAAGTGAATTGTACGTGAAATGTCACAAAAAAATATACATTATCGAGAAACTTCATGTATGTCTTTAAATTATTTACAAAAGAAAAAGACTAAAAGATGATTTTGCTTTAGATCTTTATAATCAGAAATTTTTAAAATTTACTCACTTTTGGGTCGTGGGATATACTGAAAAAGGAAAACAATTATTTCCCCTTAGCAACCCACCAAAAGGACCTATTGTAAAAAATCAATGAGCAAATCACTTTTCCCACATTTTGACACATATTGAAGCCAAATCTTTTTCCGATATAATTGAATGAATATAAATCAGTGAATATTGTTTGAAATTTCGAAAGAAGAATTCTTGATAGAAACAGTAATAAAACAGTTGCACCAATGAATAGAGGGGATATCGGATGTCTTTATTGGGTTGGTTGAAAAAAGAATTTTCTTTTAATGTAGGACTATAGGCCTATATGGATTTAAAACAATGCAACATTTCCCATCATTTGTCTTGTGAATTTAAATACACTTGTATTTGTAATTGTGAGAAATACATTGCTTTCTTTTCATAAGCCGATCTTCTTCAATGTATAGTTTTAAATGAATTGCAACATAACTCCTATATGAATTGTCTTTGAAGTATTAGAAGTGTGTCATAGTTTAACCCCAACTTGTATGTGGTTGACACTGCTGCACAGTATTGAGTTCAGAACATGAGCCCACCTACGGTATATTGTCGGTGTGTGGCCCAATAATGCTGTACAGCCATGTACATGCAAATACATTATTAATATTTTGAATATGACAGTATACCTGTAACATGAATGTCAAATAGTGAGATAATTTTCATGGGCTGTTTTGTTTCATTACACTCAAAGGGTTTTATTTTCATCATCTTTAAAATTCATTTGGTTTTTAATTTCACTGTTGGCATTAAAAGTGGGAGTATTTGATCTGTCACTGTGCATCAATCTGTCCTGTGACAATTTGGTTTTCTGATGATTATCGAGTACAACAGAGATGTTGAGAATGAATGAGATGTTGTATTAAAGACAATATTTAATGAGTCCTGCATTCCTATATATGTTTGGTACATGTAGAACCTATTGGATTTCTATCAGATACCCCAGAAAACCTTAAACTTAGAAAAGGAATATTTTATTGTCTGGGAGGTTTTTTCCTGCCAATTCGCTACACTGAATAAGTACAAAGTTTATATTACACTGGCTAAATAAATCATGAAAGTTAATTGTTAAATCAAAACAATGAGAGTTTAAATTACATACAGATCAGGTGCTAATATAGTAATTAAGTGTCTGATCTTCCAAATAAAAACAAAAATATCAAAATTTATGTTACAAATTTAGATAGACTGAGGTTGATTAGTCTCACTGGACGTTTTAAGGGCTGACAGCATCTTTCTTATATAGGATCTCCCCCATACATCTGACAACAGTCTAATGGTTGTGAACATTTCTTGTACCATTTGCCTTTTAGCAATACAACTTCTCATGAAGGTTCATCAGGACTTTAGGGTGATCCAGATTGTTTTTGAGGTCAAATGATCACATAATATGATAATAATAAACAATTTCCAGATATATTAATTTTTGTTTGAGCTTTAGCAATAACATTCCACAAGAAGAGTCTGTATGACAGGATGATGACCTTCTGTTGAAGCAGGCAAGGTCACTCGTTCACATGTGGTAATAAAATATGGTTTTTCAGATGAAATCTCAAAAGCTGTTTGAGCTTTTGCAATGAAACTTAAGATAAATAGTCTATCACACGAAGAATCATCCCTGTTATTTTAAGGTTCAAAGGTCAAGGTCACCAGGTCACATAGACAATAAATGATCTTTTTTATAAAGTCTTTTACTGCAATGAATCTTAGAAGAAAAGTATCACCATTTTGTAGTGTTAAAAGCACAAATATCAAATCAAGTTCCCTGAATTTGCTTACGACATAGATGCACATGTGATGTTTAACTTATCACATTTGAAATGTACATGACTTAATTATGACTGAAGTTAAAAGAAATATTTAGATTTACCAATGATTTGTCATTAATCATGTTTTGTCATTGGTAAACGTATGCTTTTTCAGTGTGCTTTATTTCTCTATGAAAGCACTGACCTTTTAATTTGACCTCACCCCCATCCCCAACCCCACCCTATCCAAAAAAAGAAAGAAACAAATTAAGTTATGGAATATAAGGATGAGATGCCATGGTTGTTTGTACATATATTAAAACTAAATTTCTTCATACACAAAATCAAATGGTGTATTAATATTTCTATAAGTAAAGACAAGTTTATATAATTCATTCTGCAGATTGCATTATTTAATTAATTTTATAGAAAACAATTTACTATATTACTCATTTTTGAATTTCTTTACAGAAAATTTGCAAAGTCAGACACTTTTCTATTTTATGGATCTGGAAATTGAAGGTTCCATCCAAGTGACCCATTTCTCTCTCACTTTTTATGATGATATATGAAATCAAGGATGCACGTTTCTAAAAACATTAGGAGTTTATGTAATATGTAATTTGCTGTTCCTTGAATGCTAAATTTATTAAATTCAAGAAAATTGATGAACTACTTTGATTTAATCCAGGAACTACAAGGCAACTACAAGAGGGAGACACTTTAAAATTCATTTGTTCAGATTTTTGTAATTTGCAAAAAACTGTGTGTCTGAGAAGGGCCCTTTTCTTTGACATTTCATGTAGAGATGCGTACCCTTATCTTTTTTAAGGAGAAAATTTAGAAATTTTAATGTGTTCCATTACCCCTACTACCTTAAATGTCCAAAAAAGTTAAAGCATGACAGAAATTACAACGTGCAAAATTCTGACATTATCAGAGGAAAAAGTTCAGTCCACCAATATGCCTGTGTTCATTAGTTCTGCTTTGCAAAAAGACAGAAATATTTTCATATATAGTGTTTATGCTACAGATTTGGACAAAATTTGTTATAAATCACTAGTAAATACAACTCATGTCTGCTGTAATAGAATTTCAATGTCCTAGATGGTTTGTAACTTTGAATTAACCTTGACTCAAAAAAAAGAATGGTGACACCCAGATTTCACAATGAATTTATTCTGTAGTTGTTGCATGTAAAGTATCAGATCTCGACACATCCAATAAATATGAAAAGAATACGTCCATTAAAAACATTTTAAGAAATATCTTCCCCAAACCTATTTTATCGCTGTAAATGTAACTAATCCACCATAAAATTGTAAGGCTTTAAGATTTTACATTTTCTCCCTATATTGGATACTTGACACAATGTTCTAGGAGTGTTTCCTATTGTGCAACATGGAGCAGGTACTCGGGGGGTTATGTTTCCATCTTCTGTTGCCCATGAGATTCAGAGTTGTATAGTCCTTGTTTTACTCCACTGTTAATGTGTATGAGGATCATCCCTGACTTGCAGGTTTGAAACACACTGTAAAATTACCCGGTTCTCTGAAAGAAAGTGTGTGAGCTGAGTTCATGCATGAACTGAGTTCATATGTCACAATGGGCATGGAATATTGAAGAAGTGCCTCTCTGTCACTGCTTATAGGACAGATTCAAGAATGTGCAGTGACCAAAATGTTCCTGAAGTGGCATATGGCATAAAGTAAATTGAAAAACCTTCACAAAGTGCTTGGCGACAGTAAGTGGAAATCACTGGTCTTCTACATCAGACTCTCTCAAAAATCTGTCTCATGTCATGACAAATGTAGGCATTGTCGTGAAAAAGAACTGACCAGGGTCTCTAGCATTTAGATCTAAATTGTGGCACTTATGAGTGAAATTGTATTAGTATTCTTGCTACGATGTTCTGAAATGATCATTACGAATCGATGAACATCCATATATACCACCTCCAGTTCTTAACTCTACAACACTGCAAAAGAAAACAATTTTTGACTGTGTGGTTATTCTCATCTCTATTCTGTGTGTATTTTGTATTTCACCTTGTGCAGTCCACGTGGATTTTAAAAAGGAACCTCCTGAAGTGCGTTAACACACAAATTGATAATTAAATGAGATGTAAAGTAAATTCTTAGGTTTATGTATTATGACCGATGTAGGTATATGACATGTTAAAGGTATTGCCAGAACTCACGAGGCGAGACCATGATAAATACATCAAGCATGCAAGCCTTGTTGTTGAGACCTTTCTTTAAAAAGCACACTGCACACAGAGTGCTTTGTTATCTAGCCCCCGATCAGACATTTTGACAGATGAATAGTGTTAGATCATATTGTCATCCAGCCTGATTTTTTGCCTACCAATTTCTTTCAATTGAGAAGTATATTTGATCAAATCTCCAGATAATTACTGGGAACTTTTTATAAGTGGGAATCGATGACGTCTGCACAAGATGGGTATTGAGGAATTTAGTCCTTCATGTTGACTAATTCTGCTAAAGGAGACAAAAGCTATCTCCCCTCATTATTGTGGATAAGCAATTGAGTTCACCTTTAGTGGCTTCAAAACTGTTCATTCAAGCACTCAGGTAGAAAGAGTTCGAACTCGTTAAAATATGGAAAAAAATTTATATGTGACTGACTACACCTAAAAATTACAATGACTTCCAAATAAAACCCGAGCCCAAAATGAAGCCTCATGGAATTTATCCTTTCGAATTTGTTTTATTGCACGTGAACTGTTTTATAGAAATGTATTTTATACCTCTTAATATAAACCATTAGTTCTACTTCTTGAAGTGACCCTAGCAGCCTTTGAACTTAAGAGGTTTTTCAGTTTTTGATGTAGGAGATAAATCTTTCAGTGAAGCTTAAATTCCCACTCATATTTTGGTCAGCGGTTTATATAGACAGAATTGTTTGGACATATCCTGCACTCACTGTGACTTTGTCATTTTGGTTACGATCGAATGTAAATAATATTATGATCATTACATCCTCGAATTTTCCTCTTTCATAATTAAGTGAAATGTTCTACTGGTTTATATGTGCGTTGTAGAAATAAAAGCCAATTTCATGTGCTTTGATTCAGTCTGAATGTGTGAATATTGTGTATTGATAAAATGGAATAGCAAATTTATGTAACGTATGTTTCTTAGTCGGTAATTAAAAATGGACGCATCACTTATAGTTTCTGCGTATAATTAACAGAGTTTTAAGGCATACAGCAACAGTTGTGTGTATGACCTAGTGTTTGTGTGCGTGCATACAAGGCATGCTCTTTGTAATGTTCTGGTTAGACTTTGAAGTAACCATAGGCATACAGAAGTCATAAATGCATAATAAAGTATATATTGAGTGCAAATAGGTGAAGATCACACCACAGCTTGTGGTGCTCCAATCTGTGTTACATGAGTTTAAATGCAATTGACTTGCTGTTGATAGCATTTTTACTTGTACCACGTACAATATAGACCAGACAATGATTTGGTGAATTATTTTATTTCCTACAGATCACAAACTAAACTTTGATTTAGAATGCAATATGTAGTATTATAGAATCAAATTAAAAAACAAGTCTGGATATATTATGATGATTTTAAATAGTATGTGTCACTGTATTTGCAAATGGTATGAAAGTGTTAGAATAAGATATTTGAAAAGATCAATGGATGATCGGACAACAAACTGTTATGCAAAGCCTAGGACAATGCAGTGTTGAGGTCTAAGAGGTGGGGTCCCCAGAGGGCAATCAGTATAGCTTTAAGGGTTCTATGTATTAAACAGTTTTAGATTATTAACATTAAACAATTATTGATAATCATAAGATTTGAAAGAAAGTAAAAATTTTATGGACTGGTATTTTGTTTGCATGCTAGATTTTGAAATGAAAAAAAAAATCACTTTTCCCCACTCAATTCTTAAAGTTATGCAAATGGATTGCCAGACATAATGAATTTTAAATGAGAAGATTCATCTCAATAACACAATAAAACTGTCCTCTCAAAAACGCGCAAAGAGGAATTCAAAATAAATTTTTCTCATAAAAAATGAGATATGTTCAAGATTTAATGAATGTGTAATGGGTACTCTGTAACAAAATTAGGGCGTGACATTCACCTCTTATGGGCATCGGGCGCTCAAAAGATGAAAAACACATGGTTTAAAGAGAGAACGGGAACTTTTCATCCGACTTTATGAAGACGATTAGGGTAGGCAATATTGGCTTAAGAAATGTGTGCGTTCTGGCCCGTGATTTTGAAACACAGAAGGTAATAGGAGCTGCAGGGTGTATGAGAGATGTCACTAATTTATGGCGGTAGCTTTAGCACAGTGTTCACAGGTAGTAAAATAAAGAGTGTTTTTGTTGGGACATTTATTGAAGAAGTAGTGACATTTTACATGATGGCACGAACACATAGTCATGGCTGTTTGAGCACAATCATTAAGATTGTAAACTTGATCTGTCTGTACAGTGCATGCAGCAGAAATATCACAATTAGTACCGGATCCAGATGCATAGAGAGTACTATCTTGACATTTGACTTGGGTTGTAAGCCATTGAGCATATGCTTAGTAGTATAACCACAAAGGGTACCAGCACTAGTATAACCACAAAGGGTACCAGCACTAGTATAACCACAGAGGGTACCAGCACTAGTATAACCACAGAGGGTACCAGCACTAGTATAACCACAAAGGGTACCAGCACAGACACTTAAAAAGTGCATTACATACACTGGCAGGTGCAGGTTCAAAGTCAAGAAGATACAATATAGTGTATATATTAATATATGTATATCAAAACACTGATGTAGACTACATGACAAATTGTTTTCCTACAATGTTTGGACTGATATGTTACATCAAGTATATGCAGCATTATTATTAATGAATGCATGTCTTAAAATGCAGCAGTGAAATACTGACCTACTGACTTTTACAGTCATCAGAAATATCCATGCTATGTTAAAACCCTGAAAATTTTTATACAATCTACATGAAGGGCCTTTCATTGGTAGATCTGAGATAATTATTTTACAGGTAGTAATTCACCTTTCTGGTGTAGTTTTGAAGTGCAGTATGTCTAACACAATCATTTAATTAGCAATAGGAGCCAAATTAAATGAGCCCACCATGAGGACTTTTTATCTAGGAGCAATCTCGAGTATCATTGTCTATATGCATGTGATAAATGTTTTCTTTAATATAGGTAAACTGTAAGTCAACTGCTCGCAAAAAACATTTTGTGTAAATTAATTGTCCAAATAAACTTTGAAACCAAAATTAAGTATGTGTATAGTTTTTGTAGTGTTGAGTATAAAAAGGACGAAGTGTCATGAGCAGTATAATTTGACCCTAATTCTGACAGAAAGTGTGTGCTGCATAGATAACAGAAGTCTTGTTGTTTAAATGATTAGGTGTTTGTTAAACTTTTAGCAGTAAATCCTGAATCAAGTACATGTTATGTACAATGTCACAAACATGTGGATTTACTGCCACTTTATTTCAAAAGGCTTAAAATTACTGTTTATAAAAGCATCTTGGTATCAGAAAGTTTGGGCTCACTGCATGAACCATGATCAAATTGGGATATTAAACTTCATACTTTAAATGTTGCAAGTACATGAAAATAATTTCGGTTCACCCTGTTTTGTAGGTGTGAAACTGCCTCAGAAATTTATATTTTCACAGAAATTGTTAAAGAATAGCCAACTATTAGAGATCAGTGTTAGGGATACGAAATTTAATTTTTTGTTTCTGATTATTTTAACATGAAATTTGCTGAATCTCACATTAACAGAAGATTTTTGAATGGATCTTTTTCTATCTGTCATCCATTAGGATGTTTATGTTAACAAAATTTTAGAGGATTTTGGAAGCCAATTTAAAAAGGAGCAGGGGGATCTGAACCAGAATCAGAGTAGTAGACAGGAAGGGAAAGAAGTTGCAATAAAAATGCCAAAAATATAATTGCAGATTTGATATTCAACAAATTAGAGAATCATCCCAAATTTCCACATGTGTTAGTCTGTGTGTGTTTATTTATCAGAAACATCCTTGATTTTTTCCTCCCAGCTTACAAGTGAGCACAAATGAGTCTAATCAAACCTCCATAGATAAACTTGGTGCTGGATGCTGTTTTTGCAGTTGACTTAAAAACTTTAGAAAGAAAAAAATTCATAATCCACAGTGTGCACTTTAAGTTTATTTGCCTCAGTATCAGACATGAGGTATTTATAATAGCAAAATGTCAAACACACTACTGATATAGTTTCAAGATTTATTTTTTCAGAGATTTAAACTTGCAGTAAATTCTGGATGTGGTGTTAGTTCCGTAATTTAAAACAGCTGTTCTGCACTTTTTGTTGTGAAGAAATCTAAACACGAACATTCTCCAGACAATGTTTTTGCTGAAGACATTCTTTTGTCATCATACTTTCAAGAAATCTATATTTGTTCTCTCACTGATCAGTGATGTGTCAGACTTGAAATAGTAAATCTCATCTTTTTTCCAAGGTGCTTAAAAGACACTTCTTGAAGTTGCAGGAAACATTTCCAATTGTTGTATTTTTTGTCTTAGAATTGAAGATAATTGAAAACCAACTGAATTTTCTTGATAAGTTTCTTAACAGTGTAGTAGATTTTATGATCAGATGAGCCTGATTGAAAATCTCTGAAAATTTTTGGCAAATATTTAATTAACTGCAAGGAACTTTTGTTAAAAAGATAAAACCCATTCAGAAATATTTTTTTCAGTTGAGTGTTTAGTTTGATATACCAAAACAAATCTTCTTTTTTAGCTGATTCGTCCTCCAAGACTAGACGACCAACAAACGTCATCCGTCCTCCCAGTAATCTCCCACGCGTGGATGAGGAACCTTCCACATCAGAACCAACACGGGAGGTTGAGACTGTTGATAGGGGGGTGGGGCCTACCCCACTACCACCCCCAGTAGACCCGAGACTACCGCCACACAGTCCGTATTATGGTGTCCAACCACTTTTGGACCCTAGAAATGGATTGCTTGACTATTCCTATGGTGGTTTGTCATTAATTGTCTTATAATTACTAAACTCGTTAATTTCATTGTAAATACTGATATCAATTGAAAAGATTAAGAAAGTGTTAGGTTTTGATTAAGGTACCTCATTACATCAAGACTTATACTTTTTATGTCAATGACGATTTAAATGTTTTATGTAATATTTTGTATCGATCGATTTGCTTGTTTATCCTCGTAGCTCAGTGGATACAGTATCGGGTTAGTGACCCGCAGATCCCGAGTTCAAATCCGCAAGAAATTTTGTTCATATTTATTGAAATTAATTTTTGGAAATCATGGTTTTTATCCAAACTTACACATTTTCTGCCCTTTTGATTTATTATTATATATCCTATCTTTCATGATCAAATAATTTCGTGCTGGTTTGAGAAATTCTTTCAAGGTGTAGTGAGCCACCTTAATGTGCTGAAAATAAGAAACTGTGTAATAGCTTTTCACTGGCAATCTGAAGAATACACAATTGGTTGTTGTTTGTCATGAACAGGACATAAAAGCTGTTCTGGGAGAGATGGTTCATCATTACGATTACCAGCATTGTGCTGGTGAATTTTCTAATCAATACTTTTAAAACTGGTTGTCTTTGCAGGATTCAACCTTAATCCTTACCGATACTACAACCTCCACTATCCCATCAACAACCCACTCCCACTGAACTCGCACACACTGGAGGGGCGATATCAGTGGCCTCAACCAGGGCCATATCATCAGCCTATGCCTCCTGGGTAAGAATAACATAATAATATCAACCAGGGCCATATCATCAGCCTATGCCTCCTGGGTAAGAATAACATAATATCAACCAGGGCCATATCATCAGCCTATGCCTCCTGGGTAAGAATAACATAATATCAACCAGGGCCATATCATCAGCCTATGCCTCCTGGGTAAGAATAACATAATGTCAACCAGGGCCATATCATCAGCCTATGCCTCCTGGGTAAGAATAACATAATGTCAACCAGGGCCATATCATCAGCCTATGCCTCCTGGGTAAGAATAACATAATATCAACCAGGGCTATATCATCAGCCTATGCCTCCTGGGTAAGGATAACATAATAATATCAACCAGGGCGATATTGTCATCCTGTGCCTCCTGGGTTAGGGTAACATAATAATAGCCTAGGTCATACTAGGACCAAATGGGTGATTTATATAGCTCACAAGACTGAAATTAGCTAATGGATTACATTCTTCAGCAGCTTTTAAATGGTGGGAATTTTTTTTTTATGAAAATGAAACTTTAGAGCATTCATTGTTGAAGTATATGTATTATGATAGTTGATATAGGCAAAACCTTGTTGACTAGTAAAAGCCGTTTATTTAAATCTATGATCCATTTGATTGACATCTACTATAAGTATTACATCATGGTTTCTGTACCTCTAACTTACTCCATATCTATTTTGAGACGCCATGATGAGAAAGCTTGATTTGTCCTTGTATCACCTGCACCACAAAATCTAAAAAACCTGGATGAGCAGTAAAAAGTCTGGATAGATTATATCTGACTATGTGTTTGATATTAGTTCACACACCTAAATAAAGCAGTATTACACTACGGAAGCTATGAAAGTCAACCATAAACCTCCTCAATGTAGTGGACCGTTATGTTGGTCCCGTATCTTGATCATCTCCATGCAATCATTACATGGCATTTACTGTATACACACAAACACTGTTACTAGAGACATACAAGTGCTGTCGTCTGTTAGTGGACTGGAGGTTTTTTGTTGGATGAACTTTTGTTGTGTCTATAACCTTAATGAAAGTCATTCCATGCTGTAAAAGGTTTTCTGGACAAAGCACAGACGGTAAACACTTGGAATCTTGTTTCAATTTGATGGAAGTGTAGTTCCTGGTTCTTTGATTATATAGATGGACGGACAGATAGATAGATGGACGGATAGATAGATAGACGGACAGACAGAAGGACAGATAGATAGACGGACGGACGGGATAGACAGATAGATAGATAGACGGACAGATAGATAGATGGACAAACAGATAGATAGACGGACAGACAGATAGATAGACGGACAGACAGATAGATGGACAAACAGATAGATAGACGGACAGATAGATAGATAGACGGACAGACAGATAGATAGACGGACGGGACAGACAGATAGATACATGTAGATAGATGGACAGTTAGATAGATAGACGGACAGATAGATAGATGGACAAACAGATAGATAGACGGACAGATAGATAGACGGACAGATAGATAGATAGACGGACAGACAGACAGATAGATAGACAGACGGACAGATAGATAGACGGACGGACGGGACAGACAGATAGATAGACAGACGGATGGACAGATAGATAGACAGACAGATAGATAGATAGATAGACAGACGGACGGGACAGACAGATAGATAGATAGACGGACAGATAGATAGATGGACAAACAGATAGATAGATAGACGGACAGATAGATAGATAGATAGACGGACAGATGATAGATAGACAGACTGACAGACAGATATTAATGTATAGACACAACAAATGGATTTCATTTCATCATGCAGAGTTTTGCCATGCTTGACTGAAATTTTCTAAGGACCTCAGTTAAACTGTGGGATATTTGGAATATTATAGTTATTCATTATGGGTTTGGGCTTTTGAGCAATTAATAGTTCTTTAATACTTAATTTTTAGATTAGTGCCAGAAGCATAGTTTAGTGTAAATCTAGGTATTGGCATCTGATGTATAAATCATAAGCTTTTTGAAATCAATTAGTTACTAACTTTAGGGACAATTCACCCTTCAAAGTGTAGTACGTACTGCATGAAGCAGCAGGTCATTGTCTTGTTTTGATTGACTTAAGTAAACTTTAAAGTAAGTATATACAATGTTTTGAGAAATTTTTATGCCCCCAAGTTCGAAGATTGTTATTGTTTTGTTTTGTCTCTTTGTTTGTCTGTCCAGCACTTTTGAACTAGGCAAAATAGAATCTTGATATATGATGGACTAAACAGGTAAAACAAAAGCTTTGTATCTGATAAAGTTCAAGGTCATAAATCAAGGTGAAAGATCAAATTTGCTACAACAGGACATGGTCAAGAGCAAAGTGTTTCCCAAATATTCGATCGTATCTAGAAGTCGGAACACTCAGGTCACAGACAAATATCAGTGTATTCTTGATTTTATATTTCTTTCTTTATAGCATTCCCCACAGTCCCCTATCAGATGTTCCATCTCTCAGTCTACGAAGCCCTTTAGCACGAGAACCAGTCACAAACTTAGCTGCCCGAATCCATTGGGAACAGCTCCAGAGAAACTACTATCAACATAGTCCCCTCTCACAACGAAGATACAGCCCATCTAGTTTACCAGGTACATGAAATACGATAAAAATATTACAGGTTTTGTAAGGTATCATGTGAAATTGTCAAAAATACAATTGTTGACCAAGATGAAGCAGAGGTTTTTCAAGGGGTGACCATTTCACATGCTACCATATGCAAAACCTGTAATATTTTTTGTTATATGGAATGTTTTAACGCCCAAAAGACCTTTGTGCTAAACTATGATGAACTGTACGTGCAAACATTCTGCGCCGTTAACAATTTTTATACTGTTACCCGTCATCATGCATTGTCAACCGTTGCTATGTACTGTTACTCGGGGGGCGTGGTTTATGCACACAGTGAGGAAACGGTACGTTTTAACAAATGTTTATAAACCAATCAAATTCGTCTAATTTACATGGAAGTATATAAAAAAATTATGTTAAAAAAATTGTACCCCGAGGAAACAAACTTTGGGGGGGGGGGGGGGGGGGGGGGGTGTCAGCATGTCTGTCTGTTTGTCTGTAGGCATTATTTTGTCATCATATAAAGATGGGCACCTGATCTTTGCATCATGATTGGACAATTTTTCTTAGTTTACATGTGTTTTTTCAACTCTATGGACTGTGGTCATTTTGTTTTAGATTTTGTATAAACATGTTTTCTCACAGAGACTAAGTACTGCAAAAGTTTAGAAGGTATGATGGAATCATGTCCATTTGTCCAGTGTCTGTGGACATGGATTTTTCTGAAAATTTGTACTCTCTTTATTGCACCATGATTATTGTTAAAATATCGAAGTCATAAGAATTTAGTGTATCCTGTAACTTGTAGTGATGGGCAATCGGGAAAATTTAATCAATGATCGGATTAATCGGATGTACCTTTTCGATTGATTAATCGAAAAATAATCGAATTTTAATGATTTCAAATTCATAGCATAAATATATTAAATTTACTTTATGTTTTACCCTAGATATTAAGTTAATTAGAATAAAATTATTAGATTGATTGTATCTTGTTTCACCCATATGGAGGCGTCCAAAATCATAATTAGAAATTTGAAGTTAATCCCATACTTTCGATTTTATTTTAACGGGATAGAGATTGATCTCTTGACTTTTGTTGTTCTTATGGGATCCGGGTTAGAATAGAGCCTAATTACTCCTTGCTTGTTGTAAGAGGCAAAATCCGAGCCCCCGTGTCACAACAGGTGTGGCACGATAAAGATCCCCCCTGTTGAAAGACTGTAAGCACTGTGCATAGGGCTAAATTTTGAAGGCCTTTACCGGCAATGGTGTCGTCTCCATGAGTGAGAGATTCTCAAGAGAAACGTTAAACAATATTCAATCATTCAATCTTATCGGATGATGCAGCTTCGTCAGCCATTTTTGATTTTAGATAAGTCGCGGTAGGAACATTCGTATTATAAAAAAAAAATACTGACGTCGACGATTTTCGATTTTCAAAATGACAATCGATTATTCACATCATTTCAGTTATAGCGACCGACAATCGAAAGTCGGCGACAATCGGTACATCACTAGTAACTTGTATTCAGTTGAAACCTGAATAATGTTGAAACTTTTGTCTTTCTTGTCTCCAGCTATATTTCAAATATGCCCCAATATGGATAAGCTACAAGGGGGGGGGGGGGGGGGGGGGGGGGGGTATTAGTCCTGTTGGGACAGGCCTAGTTATTTTTCTATATTGATAGAAAATTCATGTAAATGACATGCCTTAGCCACATAAAAGTTTTGACATTTAGAAGTTTGGAGAGAAAGAGCACATTTACAAATTTCAATCCTTTACAGGTTTTCCACTTGGAGGTCCTGGGTCCTTATATAGTGATTACGCCCCTAGTCATGTTTCACAGAGTGGGCGGAGCATGTTTGGGGACATTCCTCCCACACCAGGCAGTGGAAGCATAACACTCCCTGGATCATTGGAAGGTAAGGGTGCTGTAAATTGTAACACCCCCTGGATCATTGGAAGGTAAGGGTGCTGTAAATTGTAACACCCCCTGGATCATTGGAAGGTAAGGGTGCTGTAAATTGCAAAATGAAAAAACATACCATGAAATTGCGAAATGAAAAAACATACCATGAAATGCTGTTGCTTTGTGGTTACTCATAACTCTTTGATTTACGTCACTCAAATTTCCTTCCATCAAATTTATCTTGGCCTAGAATAGTGAAATTCTTCACACACATCACACATACAAACATATACATTCACACACACACATATTATATGTGTGTGTGTGTGTGTGTGAAAAAAGGTGAAGAAACAAACAGTACTCCTACAAGGAATACAAAATTAAGAGTTCAGCTAACACAGACCCCTGGACATACCAGAGGTGAAATCAGGTGCTTAGGAGGAGTAAGTATTCCCCATTGACCAGTCACACCCACCGTGAGCCCTATATCTTGATCAGGTAAAAGGAGCAGTCCGTAGTCAAAATCAGTGTGTAAAGAACGGCCTAACAATTGGTTGAAACACATCAGACAGCATTTTAACCAATGGCAGGTTGTATTGGCAAACTACATCGTTGTAACGACCATATAATTTGCGAAATGCTGACTTTAAACGAGACTGTTGAAACCCCTGTAAAATCAACTTGTTTGTCAGTAGCCTACATCTTTGGTTACAGCTGTTAAATTTCATAAATGATAGGTTTTCAAAGTCCTAGATACAAATTAAAAGACTTTTAAGGTGGCAGTATTGTTGCTAGAACCCTTCCCATAAAAATCAACATTATCAGATCACATGGTCACAACTTGAGAGAGAAGACGTTAGATTCACCTGAGAGTCCAGGTAAGAGAAAGTGGCCACAAAAAGTCAATCTAAACACCTCCCAGCCATCAATGTCCACTGAGGTATTGCCTTTATGATTTTTGATGACCTCCATACCTGACTGCACTCAGAGACCTACATTGACACAGACTGTCAACCATGGGTGGAAACTTCGGCCAGGCTGATTTATGTCACAGACAGGTGCTTGTTCTATCTGACAAAACAAATGCCCAGTTCATCATGTCCTGCGACACTAGGATTTGTCAAATATCTACATAGATAATCTTCAGTATTCAGTAGCATGGTGCTAATGGCAGGTCAATTTTGTTTGATGTGAATGTAAGGAGGGGGATGAATATGTTTATTAGGCATAAATTTGATATAAAGTGAGCCGGACTGAAGCTCTTTTTTCATCCTTACTGGCATGTTCTAAACTTCACTCATCAATTCTTTGGAATTTACAGTCTGATGAATGTCCTGTATAGAACTGAATATTTTTATGCCTCCCCTTTGAAAAAGAGGGGGCATATTGTTTTGCAACTGTCGGTCGGTCGGTCTGTAGACCATGTGTTGTCTGCTCAATATCTTTCGACCCCTTTGCTTGATAACAACCAAACTTGGTACAGGGGTTGCCCCTGGAGAGTAGATGATCCTTATTGATTTTCAGGTCACATGGTCAAAGGTCAAGGTCAAACTGCTGGTCTTTACCCCATGTGGTAGACCATGTGTTGTCCACTCAATAGCTTTTGACCCCTATGTATGATAACTACCAAACTTTGTACAAGGGTTGCCCTTGGAGAGTAGATGATCCCTATTGACCTTCAGGTCACATGATCAAAGGTCAAGGTCAAACCTCTGGTCTTAAACCCATGTGTTGTCCGCTCAATATCTTTTGACCCCTTTGCTTGATAATAGCCAAAATTGATACAGAGGCTTTCCTTAGAGAGTAGATGATCCCTATGGATTTTCAGGTCACGTGGTCAAAGGTCAAGGTTAAACTGCTGGTCTTAACCCCATGTGGTAGACCATGAGTTTTCCGCTCAATATCTTGAGAACCATTCACTTGATTGTAATGATATTTCATATGTGGGTTGGTTATAAAAAGAAGAGGACCCCTATTGTTTTTCAGGTATAAAGGTCAAGGGTCAATCTACTCTGGACATAGGAATATACTGTCCACTCAATATCTTGAGAACCCTTTGCTTGACAGACATCAGACTTGGTACACTGGTACATCATCAGAAGAAGATGACACCTATTGATTTTGAGGTCACATGGTCAAAGGTCAAGGGTCAAACTGGATATAGGAATATCTTGACCACTGAATGTCTCAAGAATCCTTTGCTTGACAGACATCAAACTTGGTACACTGGTATATCTTTAGAAGAAGATGACCCATATTGATTTTGAGGTCAAAGGTCAAGGGTCAAACTGGACATAGGAATATACTGTCTGGTCAATATCTTGAGAACTCTTTGCTTGATTGTTTTATTTTCATTTTATTGACCAATGAATTTTTGAGCATATTTGTTTTCAGATGAAACTTTTTTTTATGGAACATATATGATGTCTCATATAACACCAAAATCATGTGCATGAATTTGGGATGATGAATTTTCATTGACTGAAACATCTTTGATATTTTTTTTAATTCTCAAGAAAATGTTTTCACATTTAAAGTGTAAATTTGCATTTTAGAATTTACCGTTTCTATATTATTAAGGGGGGGGGGGACTAAATGAAAGGCATGCACACAGAGTTAAGTATGAACATCTTTGCAAAATTCTTATTGTCTAATAAGGGTACTTAAATGATTCAAATTGATTTCGTAATAACTGAATAGGAATATTTGTTGTACATGATTTTTGTACATTATGGGATATTCAAAGTTCAAGGTCAATTTAGCTATAAATACATTTATTTATAACTTATTGTCTTATTTATGACTTAAGGGTGACGGACCTAATTCATTTCTACACTAGAGATTTTATTCAAATTTTGATATAAGGTAAAGCATGCATTAATGAGTTAAAATCAATGAAAAAATCAAATGAAAATCGTATTTGATTTTCAGCAGGGGGCGTTTCAAAAGTTGGCTATGAAGTAGTCGTAATTGCAAAGGAAATATAGGGAAATTTCCAATGTGCAATATAAAAGTTAAAATTAAAAAAATTCTACAATAGAGTTTTAATCCTAATTAAAGAATGATTTTAAAAAGACAATAATCTTACTAATTGTAAGAAAAAAAGTATGGGTCATCGGCAATTCTTTTTCAGGGGAGCATGTCAAAGGACGATTTTTGGGCAGTTTTCAAGAAAAATGACATTAAATAAGAAATGGTTAGGTTTTCTACTTTTAGTTTCATACTTTTCCTTTATACTAAATAATCATATGGATTAGGAAAAAGTTCACCAATCATATGTAAACACTGAGTCATTGCATGATATTCCAGGGGTGGTGTCAAAATATGTAATGTATGAACTGTCACAAATTCAGTAAATCCAATATAGAGCTCAGTATGCAGATTAAGACAACGGATTTGTATATAGTGTATATGTAATGTGCACATTTTGTTTTCATTTTCTTTATCTTTAACGTTTCTAAATAAATTTAAAAAGTTCAAATGTTTGAATAAAAGCATACATATTTTATACTGATAAGAGATCAAGTACATGACTTATCGTACAGTTTCAAGATAGAATCTAACATGTACTTCAAGTGTCATCATCATTTATAAGATTTTTCTGATGAACACTCTCAGAAACAAAATGGACTTCTATTCCCTGAAACATTTTTATAAGTTAAGCTTCAGAGTAGCATAAATTTATTTTAATAAAGTAATTCTTACATTTCTGCATGTACTTGTACTTGTATTGAATGTAAATGCATATACATGTTTATGTAATACGTGGTACATGTTGATTGGCAATTGCAATCTCAGACATGAGTAACTACAGCATTATTCTACCTGAATGTATTTTTCTCTATATCAAAAGATGCGATAAGCCGACTAATTTCACCAAAGTATATGTATCTCTGCCGTGTGATCGGTTTTATGCTATAAGATCTGCGCTAGGGTGATAGTCTTCAAACTATTCACCGGCAGCATCGATTTTCCGCGCAATTCGGCATTGTGACGTCAAATACAAAGCCCAGCGGCGTATTCAACGTCACAACTATAGCAGCTATTCCCAACATTATGACGGAACGATTTGCTTTGTTGTCAGAAGAGGAATTATTCTGCTTTGGTAAAATAATAAAATATCTATCCAATGAGTAGGGGCGATAGCGTGTTTATTGTCAGCCGAGAGAGAAACCCCCCCCCCCCCCCCCCGCGACCCTGCCTCTGTTCTTCCGTTGTTGTTGATTGATACGGTTTTAGTCCTTTTTTTCTGTGTCGTTTTAGTGAAAGGTCGAAAGATTTCAAAATATAATTCTACCCTCTTTTCCGTAGTTGGTTGTAAATAGAAATTATCGTCGGTTTTTGATTAATACGCTTCTGGTGCATGCCGTAAATCGTTAATTGTTTATGGAGTAATACAGTAATTACTATTGATAAGAATATTCATGATATAAACTATATTCAGAAGTAAAATTTTAATAACAAAAGAGTCCACTTTTTTTTTTTTACTTCGTTGTGCATGCCTATGACAGTTTGATTCATGGCATATGCGCGGGAGGTTGTAAAAACACGGACAATTACGGAATCCCAGAAATTGCACATAAAACACGGCAGAGTCATGGACAGATAGATGATTCACAGATACAAAAGTTACGGAAATGCTATAAATCGACTTTATTGAAGAATTCATATTAAATATGGATTAAAATAAGATGTATTACTTGTATAATGAAAGAAATATACAGTCTCAAGTTCAGTTCGTAAATTTCGCATGTTCATAATGTGATGAAACAATTACAGCGACGTCACAATGCACGGAGACTGTAAATAGCGATGTGCGCGGCTTTCTGCGCAGAAGTGCAAAATTTCGAATTAGGTCTGTCGTCCTTAAATTACTAATAAACAGAGTAACAATTATCAATGAACACTTCTGTGATGCTATTTTGAGTGATGTGACACAGGAATATGGGTGCTCTCATTCCAGAACTAAATCCTAATGTTATGCAGAACATCTTTACCAACCTTGACTTTTTTTCTATACATCTTTTTAATGGTTTCTTTCTTAAAGTAGAATAATATTCTCTAGAAAGAGATTCAATTGAAAATGAGTGAATGAAGAACTGATATTTAAGGCTTCTCTTCTGTGTCTTCACACATTTCTTTATTAAAAGGATATATGGTATAAAAGGAATAAAATGGCTATCAGGAAAGCAAGAGGTGTTCTAAATGTTTACAACAGAATGTCTTTATAGTTGTTTATGACTTACCACATTCATAAAATTCATATCGATTTGTGTACCATTGACGTAAACATTTCTACTGCAAAGACTTAAAGATTATGTTGGTTGAATATTGAAATTTCAATGAATTGCTATGAAAATCAGTTAGAAATAGCGTGGTATCATGTTGGATATGAGATTATATCCCAAATCATTGCTTTGTTCAATAATGATCTGACAGAGTCCTCATAAAGTGATAGGCTGGTAGAATTGACTGGTCTCTTAAATCACACTGTTTATGGAGAGTGTTATGAAGTGATTACTAAGAAAATCATAAATCCAGGTGCTTTTATAGAAGTTATAGAGAATCACAATGTCCCATAGGCAAATTCTATATATATGACTGTACATATTCAAGAATTCCTCCCAGCTCAGATCAGAAGAAAGAAAATACTTCTACCAAAATTTTCATCTTGTATACACATGATGTGGCTTGTTTTAAAATATCTGATGTTCTCTATACAAAGTCAAATAATTCAAAATCATTTTTAAGAAAGATTATTGTTATATAAGGAGTTGCTCCTGACCATTGTTATTTAAGGAGTTGCTCCTGACCATTGTTATTTAAGGAGTTGCTCCTGATTTCAAACTAAACCACTTTTGTTTATCAATGAATCATAGTTTGTAACCAGTTTTAGTTTCAATTGCATATGCTTTGATTTTCTAGGTTCGCGCCTGACCAGCCCTAGACCTAGTGTTGTGGGCCGCAGTCGGAAGCGAGCATTGTCCCACTCTCCGATCTCGGACTTCTTGGATATTCAGAGTCTAACTCGCAGCTCCGAGGGGTCACTACAGTTTCCTTCCTTCAACCTGAGTACCCATAATTCCCGGAGTTCTAGTGCTGCCAGTGGGTCTTATGGCCATTTGTCTGCAGGTTAGTCTATGAAATGGTAATTGATATCTTGGCATTGGATATACTTGGATATTATTGAACCAATATCTTTGATGTTATTGAATTGATATTTTGGATCTTATGAAAATAATAGTACTGATATATTGGATATTATGAAAGGATATCTTGGATGTTATTCATAGATATCTTAAATGTTGTCAAACTGACATCTTTGATTTTTTTTAAAATGACATCTTGGATATCATTGAACAGATATGTGTAGAGTTACTATTACATGTATATATTGCAAAGTAAATGATTTTACATCTTAACCCAGTCCAGTTGTCTATTTGAATATCTTTTAAATAGGACTTGTGCGATGAAGGGGGGGGGGGGGGGGGGGGGGTAAAGGGAGAGGGGGAAAGTGGGCGGGATGGGAAAAGGATGGGGATGCCAATATAATTATGCCTATTAAAGATTTTGATTATTGATGGAAAATTTGTTTATCTATGTACACTACTTGTAAGCATCAGAATGAAAAAAACACACACACAAATTAAAGCCATGTTGTGTTCACTATGCTAGCTTTAAGGAGTAAGAATCTGACCTTCAACAAGATAAGTCTACACTTGGAAATTAATCTCTTTTTTCCAGGCAAATGTAATGATGCTCTTGGTGCACAAAACTACACTAGGGGTACTTTGGGTCTGTGGTTAGAAAGATAAAATGATTATCTTGAGAATTCTGTAATTTGGATGAAGGGAGTTTATCATTTAAATTGACAGTGCTGATTACCTAACACAGTCTAACTTTTTGGGAACCTTCAGAGTTAATTATCAGCTTAATGATAAATGAATTTGAGAAAGGAGAGATAGAGGAAGTAAAGTTCAGGATAAGCATTATTTTGTAACTGTAAAGTGTTTATTGCCATCAGCTGAATTCTTAGCAACAGGCTGTGCTGCTTTGGGATCTTAAAAAATAGGAAATTATGTTTACATGATAGAAGAGATTCATCCAGGCTTAGAAGCCACACATATGGTTTTATCTGCTGCAAATCAGATTGTTTAATGTGCAAATTATAAAGTGTAATATTGAGAGAAAATCTGTAGCACCTGCAAGTGCTTAATATTTTTATGTGATATGGTTAATCTTTTGTTAGCCTTTGTATTTCTCACCCAAAGCTCCTTTTACTAAAAAGTCTTGAGTAGCTCTTAATATATTTTTTTACTGCTGCATTATGAAATTCTGATGTGCAATGTTAGAAGTATTTTTGTATCACTTTGGGATAACAAAGCTTGAAAATCATTGAAGTTAATAGTTGAGGCCGGTTCTCCTTTATCTGGCCTCACTTCCTGCTTAGTGCGTCTGCTGGCAGGTATCCTGGTGATTTATGAATTGCATCACAAATTCAGGGGTGCCTGGTTTTCTGAACTTCTTCACACAGTTTTCTATCAACTGTAGATGTACTAAGCTCATTCCTCAAGTATTTACCTCAAGGATAATGGGCTCTAAATGGGAGGCTGGAGATTGTTAGAGTGAGGTCCTCTACAGCACTGAAAAGATGGGGCTCATTAAGGGAGAAGATAGTAAATTAATAATTTCATTAGGGAAATCAAAGTACTGTCAATAAATTGGATGATTCAAAATACACAAGAAAGCGGAATATTTCATAAAAACCAAACACAAAATAAACCAGATGATATGTAATCCAGTAAACAGACAGGCTCCAGTTTCATTCTGTTCACACATTATTGCCACAGTAGGTAATTGTCTGTGGAACTAGTGTTTGTTTGGTATATGTTTTAGTAGAGATATATCTCTTTGAAGCTAGGCTGGCAATCATTTTGTGTGTCTAATGGACCTGATGGAATTTCTCAAAGTTTACAGATTTGTTATTTTAACTGCATCTGATCTCAAGTGGGGTTCCAGGAGGCCTAAACAATCTGACTGTCTTTTCTAATTTTGGCCCTAGTATTTGTATACTGATCAAAGTTCACTCACATTGAACACATACAGGTGCAAGCTCCAAGACAACTTGCAGAACTACTTCTGTGCAAAGCAATCCTATTTTCTTTCATTTTAATTGCCTTCATGCTTTTGCTAATTAAGTGGTGACTAATGGAAAATACAAGTTCAGAAAACCATCTTCCCAGGGTCCTTCTTTGAAGATTTCTGGAGATAAACAAAGTTTTCTAGTTTTGCTATCTCTAGAAATCTTGAACACTGATGATAAAGTAATTACAGATAATATATGTACGTAAATTGTACTATATGATTTTATGTGAATCAAACTATTCACATAAGTAAATAAGAATATTTGTTTGCTACTTCTTATCATATTATCGGGTTTGAAATTTGAACAATTTATTTTTACTTGTAAAATGCATTTTACAAATATATTTATCCTCTATGTCTAAAGAGAGAAAAAGGGGGAGAATATTTCATGTTAAAATCGATATCATAATATATCATATCAGCCTGAGTGACCCCGTATTAGCCTGAGGGTGAAGCATGCAATATTCTCTTTATCATATATTTAAACATTGTATACATACAGTATAGTGTTTTTGAGGGAGAATTTTTATCTGATATGGCATCTTGAGGCTGATAATGGTATTATTTTTATCACATGTGTGATATGGGTTTTCTGACCAATCGGCGATATCGGCTATTGTGATGTCATCTGTATCGAATCGGTGTAATCATTACCAATTATATGCTTAATATATATACACATATATATACATACACATACATAGACACATATTATGAAACTGCATGTGTTTGTTTTCAGCATCCTTTGGGGCTGTCAGTCCTGCACATCAACCACAGTTGCCCTACTTCAGACCATCTGCTGGCAGCATGCAGGGCCAACCATTTATGCATCACATGATGCAACAACCCATGATGACACACAGTAGAATGCAGCAGGGTGGACACATGGGAATCCCTCCCTCCACACAAACATCACTGCCACATCAGCAACCACCGCTCAAAGCTGATCACTCCCAGGTAAACACAACACAAACATTACTGCCACCTCAACAACAACCGCTTAAAGCTGATCACTCCCAGGTAAACACAACACAAACATCACTGCCACATCAGCAACCACCGCTCAAAGCTGATCACTTCCAGGTAAACACAACACAAACATCACTGCCACATCAGCAACCACCGCTCAAAGCTGATCACTCTCAGATAAACAAATACAAACATCACTGCCACCTCAACAACCACTGCTCAAAGCTGATCACTCCCAGGTAAATGCAACACAACACTGCCACCTCAACAACCACCGCTCAAAGCTGATCACTCCCAGGTAAACAAACACAAACATCACTGCCACCTCAACAACCACCGCTCAAAGCTGATCACTCCCAGGTAAACACAACACAAACATCACTGCCACTTCAACAACAACCACTCAAAGCTGATCACTCCCAGGTAAACACAACACAAACATCACTGCCACCTCAACAACACAGGTAAACAAGTTAAACACAAAGAGATGTTTGCTTTCATTAATTAAATAAAATTTTAAAATGTACATTTATCAACTGTAGTATACATAGAATCATACTTAAAATGGTTTTAACACATTTTATTTCAATAGGTCAAGGTCACATCATTGATTGAATGTAATAATGTTGTGGACACCATTTAAAGAATGCCATTCCATTTTCATGCTATATTGATAAAGGATAGGAAAGAAATATTCCTATTGATTTCTAGATCAGAAGGTCAAGGTTACTGTCAGAGATCAAATGAAATGATGTCATGGTTGCCATATAAGGAGTGCAATCCCTATTTTTTGTCATACTAAAGGTGTCTAACTACACCCAGAAATAGTTTCTCAAATCACTAAGAATTTAATTATAAAAGATATGATGATATACAATAAGTATATATGCCAAGAAGGCAAAAAATATACCGATGTTATAACGATGTTAAGACTACCCAACGTATGTAAAGTAAAGTATATATGAACAAACTTCACAAATTCATTACTATGTTGCCAAAACCCATGTTACTACCTAGATGTCCATTAGTTTGACGAAATTAGGAATAGAATATTTAATATGCCAGAGAGAACCAACACACACACACACACACCCTAATTATAGTCACATAATCATAACAGTCACATGACCTGATATTTATGCATTCTATGGCCCGTGCAATAAATTGATTCAGCACAAGTGAAAGATCCCATGGCATTGAAATATAATAAAGAAATTAGAGTCAAAGAATAGTTAGATTTACTTGAAATTTGCATTGGAAAATCATAAACATTGTTAATATTAGACCAAAATTCTAAAACATCGTCTCCGTGGCCGAGTGGTTAGAGCATTGTGCTCAAAATCACACGGCCTCTCACCTCTGTCGGCGCGGGTTCGAATCCCTCTCGCGCCAGAAAGTGAGAAAGTTTCCCAGTTTACATTCGGAAGGTCGGTGGTCTCTTCCCACGTACATTGTATCTGGGTTCTCTCTTCCACCAATAAACACTGGGCGCCACCATATAACTGAAAAATTGTTGAGTGTGGCAGAAAACATCAAAACAAACAAATCAAACATCGTCAAATTCGAGGATATTTTTTGCAAAACATGACCGATGATATACAGCACCAGAATAATTTGTAGCTTTCCTAAGCGAGATTCGCATAACTATCTGCTTGAACAACAGCTTCCTTTCCTCGTTTCACACAATCAGCAAACAATCCTCATCTTTCACCTACGCCAAGTCATTATGTACACACAATTAAATTTTTTTATTCTATATGACTATGCATACTGGGGGTGATGTCAAGGTCACAATGCAATATCAGAACTACCAGAACACAAATAGGAGACTTATATGATATTAAAGAAAAAAAATTTTAAATCATTTTACAAGCAAATTGACACTTATACAACTTGAACAATTGATAACAATAGAAAAGAACGACAAAATACTATATAGTATAATGACATTAGATAAGATAAGTTTATTCCAATTTTGGGCCCAGAGGGCATAACAGTAAGACAGTTTATAAAGAAGGAAATTCAAAAAAGAAAGAAAGTTTACAACGTTAACTACAGGTTACATAGACTGTAAACTGCATGTGGATACAGCATGATGGGGAAACAAGTACATACATATATGAATTGCTAATCATGTGTATACACAAGTAATTATTCCCACTACACAACTATAGACCTGTATGTTGTGATGTACTTTTACATTGTGACTTCAGATAGTGTGAAGGGCACGGAGGTACACTTCTGTACACACTGCGCTTTTTTTTTTCAGGAAACTTTAATTACGCTGCAAAATAAAAAAGGGAATATCACAATTAGATTTCTGGGTTAAAAGGTCGAGGTTACAATGTAATAAGTGTCAACACCAAGTATTAAGACCCACTTCTCATGATATCAGCAGAGATGACAGGAGGGGACAGAAAGCTGCCATTGATTGATTGTGGGTCAAAAGGTTGTAGGTCAAGCCTGTCGCTAACTGAATACAGCGTATGTATGGCTACCATAGAAAGAATACCCTTCGATCTTTTAATCTTATAATTAGATGGGAGGGAGAAGTTTTTAGAACAATGGTCAAGGACATATTGATGAAAGGTTGATATACAAGAATATTGAATCATTTTACGAGATGATCCACTTGGCAGTGCCCATGTATTCATTAACTATTACTTGCATCTAATTTACATATGAATTGGATGGTTTTATCAAGACAGTGCAATATGCAGTTATTCCCACTGAGTAGACATTCAGTGGATAAGTTTTGGACACTGTGTGTCGAAACTGAAACCTGTGAAAATTAATCATAAGGTTACTACGTTCAGTCAAGTTATAGTAATTAAAGTATATATCTGTGTACCAGTAAGAGCTGACAAATTGATGAATCTTTAAACGGTAAACACATGTCTAAATTTTTCCTTACAGTCACAGATTTCTACGACAACTAAGGAGGCAGGCAGCAGTGTCGTCAGTAGTACTGTTGATCCAAACCCTATTGAGGTCAAAAGGTCAAAAATTAAGAAAGAAGCTGATTCACATCATGGATCTCATAGTATGTTGATCTGTCGTATTTCTTGCTCATTTTTAAAGTAATTTTTCAAAACAAAAAATTTGCAATATTTCATTATAAAGTAAAGGAGAGTGTGAAGAAATGAGAGATAACTTGTGTTTTTCTGTAAGGAGACCTTCGTGATGATGATGAGAAGCCTACCATTGACTCTCAAGGAAAACATGTCCCGGTGGAGGGGGAGCCTGACTTTATAGAAACTAATTGTCATTGGGAAAATTGTTCCCTCGAGTTCCCTACTCAAGATGACCTGGTGAAGGTACTCTATAAACTTTTTATTACAATAGAAATTTACCAACAGAAGTTATAGACACATACTGATCCGAAAAGTAAATAGAGGAATGAAAATACATGTAGAAAAGTTTATGGTTCTGTTTCTGACGTGTCTGCTGAAGTTGCATGGTTTATTCATTTAAAAAAGACACAACGGTATCCATTTTTTAAATCCAGCTAGCTAGGAATCGCCACTTGGTCCTGATGATCCGTCCTTAATGATTGATACATTGGGACTCTGTGACAACTCGGAACCACAGAAACACGAAGCTTAACCCGAGTTTCATGTCTGTCAACAAGAGATTTATTCAACGCTTACTCTAATTGTAGCATATAAATATTGACCATATACAAGCTAACAAGAAGATGTTTATCTGTCGGTGGAAGGACTGCAGTCGTGAGGAGAAACCATTCAAAGCCCAGTACATGTTGGTGGTTCACATGAGGCGCCATACAGGAGAAAAGCCACACAAGTGTACTGTAAGTCATACTCACTATCCAGTTTTTGTATTTATTCTGTTACGGTAGTCCCAGTTGCTGAGGTAGTCAACAGTTGTCTCGATTCTACGCCCAATCTCCGGGCACTTCTGTCCTGTGGGCTGACGCCAGTCAGGTTGTAAGCTTTTTAAGATCTTTATTCACAGATTCCAAAAAGTATTTTGTTGATTTTTGAAACACATATTAAGAAAAGATCTGTCAGCACTCATGCTTAGAATACCATGGACATGCATTTAAGGTACTGTTTCACAGAAGATGAATATAAACAATATATATAATTACTCTCTTGCTAATTTTGGAATTCTTGTACCTAGTTTGAGGGCTGTACAAAGGCATACTCTCGTCTGGAAAATTTGAAGACGCATCTTCGATCCCACACTGGTGAGAAACCGTACATGTGTGAGTTTCCAGGCTGTACCAAAGCGTTCAGTAATGCCTCAGACCGAGCCAAACACCAGAACAGAACACACTCTAATGCTGTGAGTCACTGCTGCTATTGCTCCAAAATTAATACTGCACCACGTAATCATTTCATATATACCCTTCTTCCAATGGCTAAATTTCTTGATCTGGATTTTTTAAAACCTGATTTATAAAAAGTGAAAAAAGAATTGATTGTTTCCTGTGCATTGTCAAGATAAGTATGAGAAAATTCTGTATCATTTGAAAATCATGACAGGGTTAGTATATTTGATTGTTTATGCTAATACTTTGTAGAAACCCTACGTGTGCAAGGCTCCAGGGTGTACAAAACGTTACACTGACCCTAGCTCTCTTAGGAAACATGTCAAAACTGTCCACGGTCCAGAGTTCTATGCCAATAAGAAACATAAAGGTGACGGTTCTTGTAAACAGGAGAGGCGGGATGATGGAGATCAGGTTGTCTGTCTTTAGCAAATTTTACGTTTATATGACATGGCATTATAACTGCAAATTCAGTTTTCAGATTTAAACTCATCGCTTCATTTTAAGCAAAATGGAAAGTTTGAGAATTATTATTTTACCAAAATGGTCTTATTTGTTTATAATTTGACTTACCGTAATTTTTGGAAACAGTCTTAATGTAAAGTATATGGCAAAAGGCTTATATTTAGCCATTTTCTAAGAAAAATCCTTAGATTGGTTGATTCGGCAGATAGAGCGAAGACTTTCCCAGCTATTTATAGTACTATTATGAGGTCGTTAGGGAATGGGTTTCGTGCAAGTTATACTGGTTTAAATCTAACAGATGTTTCCGAAAGCATTGATACAGGCCATTCATTATGAAGATACAATTAATGAAATTACCACTTTGCTAATCCAACTTTAAGCATTGCACACTCAGATTGTTTACTGTTCCTCATCCACTGTATTGGTTTTTACATATTGGTTACCAGTAAAATTGATTGAAAGGGCTATACACATGTAGTTTGCTATGTTTCATTAGTTTTGTGTGTATGCTTGATATGTTAATGCCCTCATTTATTCATGTCAAACATCTAAAATAATAAGGTTTACCTGTCTCAGATCCAAAAACGTGTTTTACATCAGAGTTATCTTTCTTTGTCTTGCGTCTTATCCGCTTCCTTATGAACTATTTGGATGATATTAAAAAGCAATTTTTTAAATCTTCACATGCAATTTTTTTTCAATATAGGCCTTACATAGGTCAATTCAGTGTATTGGGCAAGGCTTGCAAGATAGCGAAAAAAACTATCAACCTAATATTACAGAAAATTAGGAAAAATAAGCAGAGCCTGGCATAAAGGTGGTAATTTTTAATTATTTACATTCTGTACAGGACACAGATAACATGGATGACAACCATAGGAAGGTGGAAGAGTGTCTGACAGTGACACCCCTCCATACTGGGGGTGGAGAGCGTCGCCAGTCCCAGGACAGCGTGGGAGGAGGCGGGACAGGACCTCACCATCACTCCTCCCCAGACAGCAGTCCTGAGGTGAATGTCACGTGTAACAACCAACCGGATCTCATTGAGGACCACACCTCCCACATGATTGACAGGCATGGAGACCTGGAGGAGGAAGAGGACATTCCAGAACCTGAGGATGTTGAGGTAGGTACAGGTGCAGTTAAATGACGTGTGTCGGGTACAGGTGTTCTCAAAAGTGATGAAACAGATTCTGCTGCTGTTCAGCAGTTATGAATTTTTGTAATTTGCAAGTTGTTTTTTTTCCAGATTCATGGGACTTCAGCAGTTGTAGCCAGAACAAATAGGCTAAACACAACTAGAACTCTACAGCAGAAGTTAAAAAGCCTACCAGGCAAAACAGCACTACCTCAGATAACCACATCAGGTGAGACACCAACAAATCTATTTCAGGGAAAACTTCTGGGAGTACTGTAAATCTGAGCACTATTCACCAAGTCTCCAAGAAATTCAGAAAAACTGACATGTAATTCTAGGCAGACAACATAGTGTTAAACAAATGCAAGTGAAATCTCTTTGCTTTGAAGTTTGTATCACCTTAAAAAAGATATTGATATGATATCAATTTTAGTGAATTTAAATTTTTTTTTGAATACCTGGCATTCACTTCAGTTAATGAAATGAATGAAATTGTTCAGCAAAATGAACATACAGCTTTGACTACAATTTTACTTTCAGGCAAAGTTGATCATCATATTAAGCACATTGATTGAAAAAAAAAAATTTCCCCTCTTTTCATTAGAATTTTTCCACATGTGACATTTGTTATTTTGTTTTCCTGTTCAGGTAATCAACATAGTAATCAGTCTCCATTCACAGACCTCAACTCTAAAGCTCTTCATCTCAAAAACCCCCAGATCAAGCGCCTTACCCAAGATCTCAACAGTGAGTATGAGTAGTACTTCTATACACGATTGATATAATGGGACTGACATTTAACTAATGCTGAAGTCAATCCAGAAAAGTGTGCAGTATGATTAAAATACTTTTCTATCTGTAGGTCGTAATGAGCTGGTTCCGGGAAATATATATGGAGTGGGCCGTCGGGACAGCAATACGAGCACTATTAGTTCTTACATGTCCAGTATGCGTTCAGACTCCAGTCCGTTCATGCCAGGCAGCAAGTTCTCCAGCAGGCGCTCAAGTGAGGCTTCCCAGATATCAGCTCGACTTAGCATTACAAACTCCCCTTATGAGTATGATATCACAGGAAATATACCCATACATGGTCCTAGTCGTCGCTCCAGTGAATCTAGTAACAGTAATATCAGCAATATCAGCAATATGGCTGCCCAGTTTTCAAAAACTCACTTGGGAAGCCACCCAAATCTCATAGTGCAATCTCAAGCAATGACACTACGCAGCCCACAAAGCAAGTCCCGAGAACGTGTTCAGAGGTATTTATCAGCAAGACATGACCTCGATGGAGCCCGGACTTGTACACCTTGCCGAACTCCACTGCCACACGAGATCCCCAACCAAGAGAGGAGAAGGGCAAGTGACCCAGTGAGGACACTGGATCCTAACTTCAGTGCTCTTAAACGTCTCCAGAGGTTTCACAGTCTCAACATGATGAAGCCTTTACCTGTACCACAGAGTATGAAATCATTACTGACAAAAACAGACTCCAACTGCACATTTAATTCATCACGGAGTAGCATAGCCACAGATAACAGTGTACAAGAAAATGATGAGTACGAGAACGAAGTGGAGCTGGACAACGAGATGGCGCTTCTGGAGAAGATGATGGACGATAATGAGGACATGTTGATTCCGGACGACATGCAACGCTTTCTTAACGAGCATTACTACCATGTGGACAACTCCATGGCAGACACCGAAATTGCAGCCTCATCCAGAGCAAGTATTCTCACTCAAGATACGAACCAGGCCACGCCTCTACCAGGAGATATGGATAACAATATGCAGGTCAATGGTGGTTACTATGGAAACCAAGGCAATAACCAGGAAATGATGAACATCTCAAATGGAATGCAACAATTTAATAATGCAAGATTGCAAAACTGTGGTGATGTGAATCCAAACAGTATGCACCAAAATGTGATGCAAAATATGCAAAACCAAAATATGCAAATGATGGGTGGTAATATGCAAATGAATTCTATGTGTAATCAAGGATTCAGTAATATATCACCAGGAGTTCAAGGAAATGTTCAGAATCTACCTCAAGGTTCAAATATGATGCTTATGCCCCACCCACCTAATTATGAAAATGGCTCTCCCATGTCTTCCAGTGGACCAATGCCTCACCCGCCTAATGTTCCCTTGCCTCATCCTCCAAATGGTCCCATATCTAATGCCCAAAATATGCACTTAACACATCGAAATGTACCACAGCATTCGCCCGGAAATCAAATGTACAGGACTATGCAACAAAATACGAACCCACAAATAATGCAAATGAACATGAATCAAAATATGAACATGACCCAGTGGAACACGATGAACAATACTAACCAAGGTATGCCTAATCAACAATTCATTAATAATCCCCTTCAATCCCCTACAAATATGCCTCATCCCCCAAACATGCCTAAACCATTATCTCAAAATGCAATGCAACAACAGATGGCGGGCATGATGCATCAGCCCCAACCACCGATTAACAAACGAGAATCAGAGAGTCCTCAAGTCCAGGTGCCACATATCAGTACCTCCCACATTCCATCGAGGGCCAAGGGCAGAAACCAGATGGTGATGCGTCAGCACCAACAACAAATGTACAACAACCAACAGCAGCCAATCATGTATAACCAGAATCAATCTGGGAACATGATGCCCCACCCTCCAGCCCCGCCCATGTACCAACAGAATTCACCAAATGTCATGTACAGACAAAACATGAACATGGAACCGCAGATGACAAATAATCAACCCACTCAAAATCACCTGATGCCTCAGCCGGCATACCCAACACAGATGGAGATGTCCCCTGGCTGTAATCAGGTGACAAGTTCTACAGACAGAAAAGAGGCACCACCCCCTCCTCCACCCCCACAACCACCCGCCCCAATTATTGAGGAATTCATGGAGAACATCAATTCAATATCATCGGAGAATTTATTGGATAATATGAGTTCGATTACCGACGTCTGCACGCCCACGGCTATGAGCCATCGGTCTGCATCCCAGTCTTCCCTTCGTTATAATGCATCATTAATGAATTCAAATAACATGGTGGTGAATGACATGAGTTCTGTATTGACACAATTGGCAGAGGAGAATAAATATTTAAATATGAGGCATTGATAATGGTGGATGCAACTGAGTCAGAAATATACTTAAATTCAGTTTCTTGGGGAAATGTGTTCGTTTGTGTTTTATATGAGATTATCAATTTATGTAATCTATAATGTTGGAAGAAAGAAGACTTCTGAGTTTCATATCTCATTTATGTGAGAATGAATGTTTATGTCAGCTTCACAAACACGTAGTGCAAATGTGAATGAATGGATAGGAAATTCAGTGCTCTTTGTACATCTGTCCATGAAAAAAATGTTATAAGTGCCAAGAAAATTTAGTTATTGTGAACAGTGATTATGATTTTTACTCTGAAAACTCGTAGGAGAAATTTGATGCTTTGCACAAAGTTGATGTGTTTTCATGTCATGGGTGAAAACTTCCTATAGACTTGGTGCTGAAAATCTTCAGAAACAAATTACATGAAGATGTTTCTTCGTTTGATAAAGAGGAGACTTGGCTGTTCAGGGTTGAATTTGTTTTATTTGATTACCTGCCTTGTCTGTGTATTCAGCTGGGCATTCAAGTCCATCATTGGTTAGACTTTACCATTAAATGTCATGAAATATTCTAAAAATTTATATCTCATTGTCTTATGTATCAAATGCATATATTTTATCTTTTTTTTCTCATTGTACGCTTTTGCATAGTGAAGACTTAGTGGTTTATCTATTTGCTTGTTTCAGAATTATTTGATTGATGCTGCTCTTTTTATTTCTAATGTTGCTCATTAAAATTCACCACCCCCCCCCCCCCCACCCCCACCACCCCCAAACTGCAAGAGATGTTTAAATTTTAAGTGCCTTGTAGATAATGTATATTTTTATTATTTTATCCAAGTAAATTTTTATACAAGTGCTCTTAAACTAGTGGCTCAAAAACAAAATCAAAGTTGTATGATAACCAAAATACTCAATGGTTGTACAATAATTAGTGGCATATCTCATTTTTACAGAAATGATATGTTAGTACATTGTGTTGATTTCTCGTACAAAAGAATCATTTTGTATAAAATCAGCCATTAAAGTATACATAAATAAAGGTTATCATTTTCGTTCAAAGTTGAATTAAAAATGCAAATCTTTTAGCATGAGGATGCATATTCTCAATTTTATTCTTTGGTTCATTGATTTGCATATATCATTATTCACTATGGTCAAAAAGTATACCCTTGAATTCCACACAACCTGATACACCATGAAATTTTATGGATTCATAGTATTTTGGAGAAGTTGCCAAAAACTGAGCAACTGATTGGTATAAGCACATTATATATATCTTCTTCATCATTTGATCTCTTCATGTGGGCAGCAAAATTTAATGAAGATGCACTTTATCAATGGTTTAAAAAGGAAAACTCAATAATCGAAAGCAGTAGATTTGTACAGTTTATGTCATTTCAAACCTATCAGATGCATGCTGGGAGTTTTTGTGTGTTGATACAGATTGATATCAGAAATACTATGCATTTTCTTTCATTTTTATAGATAACAAAGTAAACAGATCTGTTGATAACTAGTGCTCATTTATATTTGAATAGTTAGATTTATGCAATTATACTACAAGTTACATGTATTAATTATGAACAGGGTATTTGAGAAAGGAATATTGAATGCACAGGGTAAATATGCAATCTGCTCTTTTTAGATACTGTAAGACTTTGTTTTCATGGAGTTGAAATTTCATAG
Source organism: Ostrea edulis (assembly GCF_947568905.1). Classification (NCBI taxonomy): domain Eukaryota; kingdom Metazoa; phylum Mollusca; class Bivalvia; order Ostreida; family Ostreidae; genus Ostrea; species Ostrea edulis. The sequence goes on from NC_079169.1 coordinate 74,207,570, forward strand.
TTTTAAAGGAAGCACATTGAAGGATGATAGGACTTCAGGTACAGTAAACGGCCATATGTTTTGTTTGAGGGATAAATCCATGAAATTAAAACTGCAGTGAAAATAGCATAGCCATCACTTTTATATAAAAACTTCAAATATACAACCAAATACACATGTTTTTTCTGGAAACACAATGGTATCTTGTGAAGTTGGGTTAGTGAAAACAAAGAAGTAGGGACAGTTTCTACAGTCATTTGGCCCAGAAAATAGATGATTTTAGTAGGAGTCCCAAAATCTGGCATTCAAATAAGGAATATATAAGCAAATTCAAACTACATTTAATTTGATCCAAAATTGCTTTGTGTTGTAGGACAGGAGCGTGAAGTTGGCATAAAATTGCCAAAAATCAATGAAAATTTTCATAAATTCAGGGTGTTTTCCTTTCAGAAAACCTACAGCCCATGCATCGAGCAAATTTATTTTCAAACACACTTTTCATCTTCTCTTAATTCACAATATATATTAATTTCATTTTGCTCAACGAATGGGCACACCTTTTCCTATTAAGCAATAATCTGGATGAAATTTAACAGCTGTCAAGCTCTTTTTGAAAAAAGGCAGGAAAAACTCTTATTCATGACGTAATAATGATATTAGATAAGAAATAACTTTTATTTAAGTTGAGATAGTATACTTGGCATGTATTTAACTTATTCAAAACACAGATCAAGCTTGATTCAAGACACATTTAAATCAGAATTTTTGGGACCTTTTATGTACACAATTGTACCTTGTTCTTTTGTTCTAAAATCTTGAAAATAACCAAGGTTGAATTTAAAGCTTTGTACAGTGTGCCCATACCAAGTAACACTTGAAAATGATACATGCTCAAAACTTTGAAATATTACAGGATATCCTGATTGAAGAGAATTAACGGTAATTTGTGCTATATGTGACCATTAATTGTCATTCAGTATATGTAGGAATCCACTGTGTTCATCATACTTCAGTCATAACTCGAAATTTTTCAGTTTTGCCAAGTATGTGCCATAAAGTTGGGTTTTCATGAAGGTAGTGCTGTTTTAGAGTCGGACCTAAAGATAATTATGAATCTCCTAATTAGGGTTCAAAACCAAACATCAATACCTATATTTTTAAATGGGAATTGCTGTAAGATGTAGTTTTGTATGACAGTTTTTAGGGTATTTTCTGTAAAGGTTAGTGCTTATTTCAGAGGTTTGGAATCTCCTATTTTGCTATATTTGGTGCATTATTGTATTTCTACAGAACTTTACGATTGTTGAGATTATAGTTATTACGAATGGTTGTTTGGTGATATTGAAATCGCATTTTTTTTTTTTTTTTTTTTTTGAAGTGCTATTACTACATGAGACGTTTAATTGTACTTACAATATATTTTCTTTTGTACCATTTTAGTGCATATTCATCATATATTCATGCTGAAGTTATCAATTTCATTTTATAACATTTGTGTATAACATTGACATAGCATCACATTAAATGCATGCTGACATGTTTACCTATGCAAGTTTTCGTAATTCTTTTTTTTTTTTTTTTTTTCCTTCTAATTGAAGAATTTGACTACTTGCATTTCTCTGTGATTTCTTTTTAAGAGAAATTTCTAAACTTGAACAAAATGTTAGTGAAATGCCCAATGTTTGTTTTCAGTTATATATGTTACATGCGTCATATTATGATTCAATAAAATTCTAATACAATATGTCCATGGTTATTACTTATTAGTAGGGGGTGTAATTTAATCAAAATGTGGTACATTAAATGTATGTAGAAGTACATGCACAAGAAGATGAGGAGGGGAGGGGGGGGGGGGGTACCAGTATAAATGCATGTATAACACATGCACACACCTGGAATTTTTACATGAAAGGATTCGGGTTTGTTTCAATTGCATAAATTATTTGCCTCGCATTACTAGCCTGATTTTGTTAAAAAATCTGAATAAACATTTCATGGAGCTTAATCATAAAAACAAACGTTCACTGTATTGGCTGTCTCTGGTGCTAAAAACTGGGAATATGTGAATCCGGCAGCTATGTGTACCATATAATTTACAAACTTGTGCTGCACGTACGACCTGACATGTTGATCTTGTATGTTCAATGCATTTATTTCATTTGTCGATTCATCATGTCCCGGTGAAGTTGAAATTCATCACATCCAGCTGCTTCCTATTTGGTTGATTTGCTGAACATGGATGTCAATGGCAAACTTGTGATTCAACTTCAGTTGATGACTTCAGCTTCTCTTTTGTCAACTTCTCATATTTATGTAGCAATTCGATTAACATATTTATTTACAAGTCTCCCAGTTGATTTGATGCACTCGAGCATGTTTTGCATATGATCAATTTCTAAACTGAGACGGCAACTGACTAATAAAGGATATGTTACCTGTGTTTCAAAAGACTGTTAAAGTCAGCATTTCCCAAATTCTATTATCGATATAATGATTTTGTTTGCAAATACAGCCTGTTGATGGGTTAAATGTTATCATATGTTTGTTAGGACATGTTGGGGGAGGTGTGGTTCGTTTGTCTTTGGGGGGGGGGGGGGGGGGTTCCCAAGAAAATGATTTTAACTAGTGTTTGTTCAGTTTACTTGTTCATGGTGAGGATGACCGGTCAATAGGGGGATGCTTACTCCTTCTAAGCACCTGATCCCACCTCTGGTGTTTGTTTGCCCTATTTTTGATTTTGTATTGTTTAGGGATTTATGAAATTGATCGCTGTTCAAGATCTTCGCCTCTTTCATGCATACTGTGGAGTGATTGGATTTCGTGGGGGCTCCACTCTAAAAATCCTCAAGTATAAATATACAACCAAACGAAATATTTTCCTATAAAAGGGGGAAATAAACATTCTTTGTAAAATCAAAAAAAAAAAATAAAAATCTAGGTCCAGTGGTTGAGTACCTGTGCACGAAATTACATGCCAACAAAGGTGAAATTGAAAATTAGCCCCTATGAATTTAAATGATTCTACCGTATCAGGCTGTCCAGCGGCCCTAAAATTCCTTAAAAAATCCTAATAATTTTTTTAGTTTTGCTAAAATTCCTTTAAAAATGTTAAATTCAAGGGAAAATCCTTAAAAAGCCCTACATTTTCATGTCAATTCCTATTTTTCAACGTATATTTCTATTCTAGAAATTTTTAAAATGTATTCCTACTAAATTTGACCAGTGGATCCATGTGTCGACGTGCTTATTAGTCCCCTACCGAAGTTGAAGGGGACTTTAGGTTTGCGCTCCGTCCATCCGTCTGTCTTACCGTCAGTCCAGTTTTCCGCACTTTTTTCTCTGTTCTTGCATATATTTATTTGATATTTGGTACGTTGCTTTGCCATAAAAAGTTACAGATCAAGTTCGAATTTCATCTTGGTCCGTTGATTTTTCACTTAGTTATGGCCCTGGGACTTAGAAAAATAGCATGAATTATCAGTTTTCTAGACTTTTTTTTGTTGTGCTTGCAGATATTCATCTGATATTTGGTTCATTGCTTTGCCATAACGAGTTACAGATCAAGTTCGAATTTCGTCTCGGTCCGTTGATTTTTCATGAAGTTATGGCCCGTGAACTTAGAAAAATAGCATAAATTATCAGTTTTCCGGACTTTTTGGTTGTGCTTGCAGATATTCATCTCATATTTGATACATTGCTTTGTCATAACAAGTTACAGCTCGATCAAGTTTGAATTTCTTCTCGGTTCGTTGATTTTTCATTAAGTTATGGCCCGTGAACTTAGAAAAATAGCATGAATTATTAGTTTTCCAGACTTTTTTTTTTTTTGTGCTTGCAGATATTCATCTGACATTTGATACATTGCTTTGCCATAATAAGTAACAGATCAAGTTTGAATTTCGTCTCGGTTCGTTGATTTTTCATTAAGTTATGGCCCGTGAACTTAGAAAAATAGCATGAATTATTAGTTTTCCAGACTTTTTTTTTTTTGTGTGCTTGCAGATATTCATCTGACATTTGATACATTGCTTTGCCATAATAAGTAACAGATCAAGTTTGAATTTCGTCTCGGTCCGTTGATTTTTCATTAAGTTATGGCGCGTGAACTTAGAAAAATAGCACGAATTATTAGTTTTCCAGACTTTTTTTTTTTTTGTGCTTGCAGATATTCATCTGACATTTGATACATTGCTTTGCCATAATAAGTAACAGATCAAGTTTGAATTTCGTCTCGGTCCGTTGATTTTTCATTAAGTTATGGCCCGTGAACTTAGAAAAATAGCATGAATTATCAGTTTTCCGGACTTTTTTTTTTTTTTTTTTTTTGTGGTGCTTGCCGATATTAATTTGATATTTGGTACATTGCTTTGCCATAACAAGTTACAGATCAAGTTTGAATTTCGTCTCGGTCCGTTGATTTTTCATTAAGTTATGGCCCTTGGACTTAGAAAAATAGCATGAATTGTTAGTTTACATCCAAGTTTGTTTTTTGGTTGTTTTTTTATCTCTGTAGATAAGAGTACTACACTCATTAAAACTTCTAGCATAGTAATACAACAATATAGCTAAATTATTTATGATCACCTACATGTCACAGTTTATTGACTTGGTTAAAGACATAAACTTAATTAGTCTTTTTTCCTGGTCTTGTCTCTTCTCGAATAGTAGTTGATTTCCAACCATTCCTACCCTGGTTCCCCAATTTTTCCTTTTACCATAACCTACATAATGAACTTTGAATATTGTTGTGGTACAGTAATTTTTGCAACCGGTAGGGGACTATGTAATGCTTGTTGGTTGTGACTTTGTGACTATTAAGATTGTAGCCATTAATAGCTGGAAGACGCCCTTCCTGCATGGAGAGTACTTTTTGTGAGTCTCTTTATTGTCATATTTGCGAAAGTAAGACTATTTAAATGTCTAAAACAGCCCTGGTTTAGTTATGAAATTCTTAATTTTGGCCCTAAATTTTCGTAATTTTAGCCCTAAAATTAGCCCTTATTTTTGGACAGAGTGCTGGACAGCCTGCAGTATGAAAAGGTAAAGATATCGAACAGTGATCAATAAAAGGTGACGATAACGAACAGTGATCAGTCTCATAACTCCTATAAGGAATACAAAATAGATAGTTGGGCAAACACGGACCCCTGGACACAACAGAGGTGGGATCGGGTGCCTATGAGGAGTAAGCATCCCCTGTCAACCGGTCACACCCGCCGTGAGCCTTGTATCTTGATCAGGTAAACGGAGTAATCTGTAGTCACAATCAGTTTGTAAAGACTGAGACGGAGAAGCTGAAGTCATCCCGTTTGTCATGAAGATGAGTTGTTAGTTTGTCGTTAACACCCATGTTCAATAAAATATCTAAACACGATGCAGATGTGGAAGACTCTGTGGTGTCTTTTATTTCTAGTTCACATTCGTTTTACACACGTATATATCTGATTGATGTATGTTTCTCAAACATAATACGGACACGTGCATGACTACGACACATGAATCAAATCAAGCGTAGAATGTGTAACGTACATGTATAACATACAACTCTACTTTTATGAATTTTACTTATTTGGTACTCATGCTTCAATAAATTCGGGCAAGTCAAAATCAGATGCCCTTCGTTTGATATCTTAAAAACCACACACAAATTGTTTCAGTTATCCCCCCCCCCCTGAATCAATCCAGAAATGAATACTCGTACAGTTTGCAAATGTTGCTGTTGCTTATAGTTACCCGGTAGTGATAACAGGCAGCTGAACACAGAGACAGCTAGCGACACCAGATTCATTAAGGAAAGCAAATATCAAGCAAGAAAATAAAACATCCCATATGGGCAACAGATAAGGTGAAATTATATGACCCTAACGTCATGTCCATGACCCGCCATCTGGTCGTACATGTAGCATGTTTAAGATATACATGTATGTTGCGATATCAATAAAATAGTGAATGTGCACTTATTCTTAATTTTGTAAGCTGTGATCTTTCACACCTTTTTAAAAGAAACTTTAAGTAATCCTGCAATTTATATTCATTACAATTTAAGATTTTACTATAGAAATAAAGTTTTCCTGAGTTAGATAATGAGATTTTGTTCAATTGTTCATAGGTCATGTCGGCAAAAGTTTTATTAAGCTTACACCTAAACTCCTTACGAGAAACATTCAAAGAAGTCAAATTAAGTTTATGTTGAAGAATGAAAATCTTGCTTTGCCATGAATTATAGCTCCTTTTCAAAGCTAATTCTTTGTCTTCTTTATAAGCTGATACTAAAAGTGTATTATCAGATGTGGTACTTCATTCCATAAATAAAGAATTATTTTCAAAAAAAGCTACACAGTTTTACTGGATTAGTTATATATTTGATCCAGTAAAACTAATCACCAATTTTACATAATTAGACTTCCCAATGTAGACATGTTTCAAAGTAAGGGGGGGGGGGGGGCTGGAGAAGTTGGATGACTTCACCATTGTCTGTGTGTGCGGAGGAGGGAGGGGGTACACCCCTGGATGCCCCTCTCCTCTGATTCTTCGTGTCTGAGACAGTTTTCAGCTTTGACTTTGATTATCGGCCAATCTATTTGTGATTTATGTTACAGAACGTTTATAGGTAAATAGAAATTATTTTGTATTTCCTCGGCAGAATAATATACATGTTTGAAACGTGTGAAAAAACTGCAAATACTTTACAAAGAGAGATAACTCTAATATAGTTATTTTTAAAATTATCAAAAGTAAAGAAGGGGTTATGGGGGCTTGTATGGCACGCCGTTTTTACATTTATGTCTCTTTAAAGATATATCATAAATTTTATAAGATATCTTATAAAAATTATAAATTATAAGATATCTTCTAAAATTTATGAGATATCTTATGAAAATTCATTTATGTAAAATTTATAAGATATATCTTATAAAACATGTTTTATAAGATATCTTTTAAAATAAATTTATGATATCTTCTATTTTATCAGATATCTCATAAACTTCAGAGATATCTTGTTTAATATTCAAGATATCTCATAAACTTGATAAGATATCTTATATATCTTATGAGATAGCTGTAAACTGTAAATTATATGAGATATCCATAACACGCCATATTCATATTTATTCATCTATAAAGATGTCTTTTATAATTTATGAGATACCTTCTATTTTTGATAAGATATCTAATAGATTTAATGATATACCTCATGTAATTTACAGTTTATACATGTAATATATCTCATAAAATGCATGTATGTATATGTAATATATCTTATAAACTATATAAGATATCTCATAAACTTTATAAGGTATCTTAAATATCAAACAAGATATCTTAAAAAGTATATGAGATATCTTATAAAAATAGAAGATATCTTACAAATTTGATTTTATAAAATATGTTTCATAAGATATCTTATAGATTTTTAAAGATATATCCTAAATGGATTTTTATAAGAGATGTCATAAACACCACAAGATATCTTATGAAAGAAAGTTTATAAGATATCTCATATATTTTACATCTCATGTGATTTAAAGTTTATAAGAGATATCTTAAAGGATATCTCATAAATGTTATAAGACGTCTTGTATATCAAACAAGATATCTCATAAACGTTATGAAATATCTTATAAGATATATGAGATATCTTATAAACTGTATTTTTACAGATATCTTATAAAAGTTATAAGATATCTTATAAAGTTTATGAAATATCTTATAAAAATCCATTAATGTTTTTATCTTATAAAATTTATAGGACACCCTATAAAGTTTGTAATATGTCTTATAAAACATATAAGATATGTTTTATGTTTTATAAGATATCTTATAAAAGTAATTTAAAAGATATCTTTTATTTGTTTAAGATGTCTCATAAACTTTATAAGATATCTTGTTTAATATATAAAATATCTTATAAACTTTATGAGGTATCTTATATAATTTATAAGATATCTGATATATTTTATGAGATATCTTAAAAACTGCAAATTAGATGAGGTATCCTGTAAGATATCTCATAGATTATAATTATGAGATATCTTCAAAACCAGGCTTCTTAGATCCGCGCCGTATATTCTGCGTACAAAGCGACTGTGAGCGTATCTTAGGATCGAATTTTTAAAATCAGATTGAAGATATCTTTACATATATAGCTAAACAGAAAATTTCTCACGTCAACAATTTCCAGATAATCTAATACATAAGTGAAAACTCAAGTATAATCTTAGACTTGCTCAAGTCTCTATGTTGTTTTTATTACTTTCTAGTATAATCTGTGGCCTCTTATAATGTAGCCGAAACACGGATCCACAACGGATTTGCATTTTAGAAACGCCAAGAGCAGGTAACTCCGTTCTCCACCATTGACACCATTGTGGAGGGTAAATTATCCAATAAAAACGTAAGTTTAAGAAAGAAGTTAAATACGATTATAGGTATATTTTTGCCAAAGGAATATTATGGCTTCTAAAACGTTTATCATCATGTAAAATATTTGGGGAAAGGTGTGCGATGTATACACTCGTGGGGAAAGATAGCGGCATTTTCATAGGAAATTCGAGCTAATGTGTGATGCATGTAAATTAGTCATGCTCTGTGCAAAATGTAACGAAAGACAAGATTATTGTAATGTTGTAACTGATAATGCTTTTTAATTTGCATGACTTTAGTTGAATAAGTTTCTATGATGATACTTATGTTGGTGTTAAACGGGGAAAAAAAATCAATAGGCATAGGCCTAGCGCCTATATATGCAGTGTACGCTCAAAGTGATAAAAATAAACGGTCAGATTATAAAATAGGATTTTAGAAACTGTGTTATTCAAATCAGTTAAGAAAGAATATTATTCTTTTCTAAACAGAGGTTTCACTCCAACTTTGACTTTTTATAGCGAGTGTTTCAGAAGTATTGTCTTTACATGGAGGAACCACTGGGAGCAGGGGAGGGGGATTTGCCTTATTTTTAGGACTTAAAACTACAAAGGTCCACATGCAGGCATCGAACTCATGGTCACCCCTTCCCAATGTATCTAGGAATTGTATGTGTATGTATTGTAACAGGAAGGAAGGAAATGCAACAGACCAAACCGAAATACAAATCCAGACCCCCTGAAGCTGAATCTCCTGTCATGTGCTTTACCAACTGTCCGAGCTATCTGACAGTGATTGAACCTGTCTGACTGCTACACTCCTCCCTCCTTAAATGTCTTCACACCTTGATCTTTATCCCCTGGCAGGCATTTTTAAATGTCAGTTCCAGAGGCTGGTCCAGGACATCCGGACACCAAATGTATTACAGGAAGGGAGAAAATGCAACAGACCAGATCGGAATTTGAATTTGGGCCCCTCTGAACCTCCTGTCAGGTGCTCTACTAACTGACCTATCTGGCTGCCAGCGATAGAACCCATCTGACTGTCACATGTACATAGTTTGTTAGGGGTGGTGGCCATGAATCTCTATAAAATTTGGGTGTGACTGTAGGACCTGTCCCTTACCAGTAATCCTCTTTGATGTTAGGTATATTCAAACCACAGGAGTCGGCGATTTTATCAATAAAGTAGAAATATATGAATGGGCATAAATACTACCACTGAGCTTCGCGAGCGAAGCGACAAGAATGCAACGCGATTTTGGCAAAATCTGCTCCGGTGCTATATTGTGTGAAAAACACAGCAGTACCCGGTATAAATAACATCAGTCGATGTGCCCCACCTGATTTCTGGATCAGTCACCCTTTTAAAATTGCCGTCAATTACACTAAAATCCAAAATAAACACACTTTTGAAAATATTCACTCTCCATAAGTTTTTGTGTGATGTCACGCCATTTGCTGCTGAACAATAGCAGTAAAATCAAAATTGACACGGAGAAATTCCAGATAATCACGGCATGTGATGGCCTAGATATTGTTGTAATTTTACATCACACATAACAAAAGTATTTAATAGATAGAAATTTTTATTGATTGCAAAATTTTTGCTAGTACAGTTTATCAAGTTTCTTTTTTCCATATATCACCTGAGTCACTCAGATGTCAACCTCCCCTGCTTTTTTTTCAGTTTGAGGTGGGTGAGGGATGCCGGTCTTTTTACGCCTCTTGTGCTGTTTTTTCATTCAAGGACGTAGTGCAGTGAGACTAATTCTTTATCGCGCCAACCCATAGAAATTTACTAAATATTAATAACTAAAGATAGTAATATTTATATACAAGATATTTCCAATAATTCTTTCTATGAGGTTACAGCAGAACACTGTGGCATGAAGAAATACTATTATTAATTTGCTGAAATTGTTTTGAACCTCACTTAGCATTTAAAAAATCATCAGTTCTGCTTTTGCTATTGAATTTTCCAGTGGTACAGTCAATGACAGACCTTTTAAAAATCATGGGGGGGGGGGGGGGGGCAAATCCTATTTATAAATCAGCCTGATTTGGGACATGGACCTTGATACATGGAGAAAACATTCTCGCAGTGTTAGCAGGCCTGGTAGAGTCCATTTGGCCATCCCATAGAACCATGAGTTCACTCAGAACCCTTGACATTTGTGAGGATGAGAAGAAAATTCAGCATGATACTTTAAAATTTTGTTTAAATAGTGCTTTTAGGCCTTATTGAAAGATGAGCTAGGCTTAAACGGCTAAAATTGAAGAATGTTATTTAATGAGATAACAAGCGTTGTAAGTTATACTACCCTAAAATGAGGGGGTGGCCTGGGGCATGCACAAACTGCAAAGTCTGTACATCTGTTGTTTGAAATTGGAGTAGATCTAGATATATTTGAAAATTCATATACTGTACTCAATAAGTCATTTTTTTTTCCTTTTGGATTTGAAAACTTTATTGTGTCTCCACCCCCAACATGATGATCTCCATTCAAAGTGTGATATCAAACACAATATATATAAGTTGTTGGGCATATTTCTTCAAATTTGAAGCATAATATTGATTTCGTGAAAAAATTACCTCCCTTTATTTTCAAACGCATATTACCTACGTAAACTTAACACTCAATTAAAAATTAATTACCAATTATTGTCTCTAAAAAAAAAAATAACAAACACAAAAACAAGTCATAAAAAAAGATGTTTTATTTCTTTTTATATATTTTTCTTATAAACATGATAAAATTCAACCGCGATAGTTCAGCAGCAAGTGGCATGACATCACACAAAAACTAATGGAGAGTGATTATTTTCGAAAATGTGTTTATTTTGGATTTTAGTGTAATTGACGGCAATTAAAAGGGTGACCGATCCAGAAATCAGGTGGGGCACATCGACTGATGTTATTTATACCGGGTACTGCTGTGTTTTTCACGCAATATAGCACCGGAGCAGATTTGTCGAAATCGCGTTGCATTCCTGTCACTACGCTCGCGAAGCTCAGTGGTAGTATTTATGCCCATTTCTCATATATTTCTACTTTATTGATAAAATTGCCGACTCCTGTGATACAAACACAGCATATTAGTATTTATAGGATATAGTGTATCTGTCTGTCCATTTCACCACAGTTTTCCTCTAAAATAATTATATGACACATATACAATGCAAACAGGGACATACCAGTATTTTAAGTCCCCAACAGCGAGTAGAGGACAGGAAACAATGCTTTATTTAATCGGGGGAATGCATTCAGAGCTCTTAAGTATGGGGGAGATGCAGTGTCTGGAAAGGCACCAAAATGAGAGAAGCAAAGAAATTTTATTGATCTACCTAGCCAGAGTCGCAGGTGTCTTATATGAGAGTGTTGTCACAGTTTAACCACTTCCCAAGAGTCAAGTGCCAACTAATGATAAATCATTCTGTAAGGCAAGCACTAAGAAAGAGAAAATAATCTTTTATTAAAAGAGTAGGGAATTGAATTTGAAGATATCAATAGAGCAGGAAGTTAAATACGATTATAGTGAGTTTCACTACTATGTTCTGATATTTGGATTCAAATGTACAGAAAATAAGGGATCTCCTAATGTACAGAAAATAAGGGATCTCCTAATGTACAGAAAATAAGGGATCTCCTAATGTAGTTGTCATGTACTGACAGGTCCTTCAGGTCAGTGATGTAAAAAAAAAAATTGGTACAGACTACAGGGTTAAGTGAGTGCAACTGATCTAAACTTTTAAACTGGGGTTACATCAATCAGTTCTTTTATTAGTTTGCCTACTTTGTTACTTTGGATTATAAATATGAAAGATGCAACACACATAAAACAGTCATAGCTAATTTGAAGCCTTTATTGCTGATGTTGTAATTAGTTTGTAATATTACAAATTAGTGGTTCAGATTAAATAATGAACTGGTCACAAGGTTAAAGGTCAAGGGTCAGTTTACTCTAAACATATCAAGATATTTTCAGCTTGACCTATATCATAATGGTTTTACCCAATTAAAGAAGTAGATGTTCCCAATTGATTTGAAGTTACAAGGTCGGTCAAGGGTCAAACTACTCTCAGTACTCTGGATAAATATTCTCTGCTCATTATCGTGTACACCCTTTGCATGACAAACATCAAACTTGATATATTGGTATTCCAGTGTAGATGACCCCCATTGATTTTCAAGTCACAAGGTCCAACTTTTCATTTTGAATCTCACAAGGTTATAAATCAATCAGTCTGAATAAAAAAAAACCTGCTTATTATCTGTAGAACCCTTTATCTGATAGAGATCATAAAAAACCCTGCTTATTATCTGTAGAACCCTTTATCTGATGGAGATCATAAAAAAAAACCTGCTTATTATCTGTAGAACCATTTATCTGATAGAGATCATAAAAAAAAACCCTGCTTATTATCTGTAGAACCCTTTATCTGATAGAGATCATAAAAAACCCCTGCTTATTATCTGTAGAACCCTTTATCTGATAGTGATAATTAAAAAAAAACCTGCTTATTATCTGTAGAACCCTTTATCTGATAGAGATCATAAAAAAAAAACCCTGCTTATTATCTGTAGAACCCTTTATCTGATAGAGATCATAAAAAAACCCTGCTTATTATCTGTAGAACCCTTTATCTGATAGAGATCATAAAAAAACCCCTGCTTATTATCTGTAAAACTCTTTGTCTGATAGAGATCATTAAAAAAAACCTGCTTATTATCTGTAAAACTCTTTGTCTGATAGAGATCATAAAAGAAAACCCTGCTTATTATCTGTAGAACCCTTTATCTGATAGAGATCATTAAAAAAAAAAAACCTGCTTATTACATGTATCTGTAAAACTCTTTGTCTGAAAGATCAAACTTTGTATTGTGGCTTCCCCTGAGTATTAGATAATCCACAATTTGAACTATGGTTACATTCTAAATTTAAATTTGATCCTTTTTAATATTGCCACACAGAGGGCATATGTTTCTAAAACATTTCTTGTTTTGTTTTGATTCAAATATGAAAATTGCCTTTTAGAGGATTCATGACACCAATGATTTCTAGGCATTAAACGGCCTGAATAACTAACATCTTTGACAATTCCAAAGGAAAGTGTAAAAAATCCTTAAATCTGTGATGTCATAGTACAAGCTAGGGTATATTTCAGCGGAAATGTTTAATTTTTTACTTTTTCAATAAATGTAATGAATTTCAATGTTATCATGGTTATTGCACCTATTCCTATATCAAATTGAATGAACAAGTTAGCAGGATTTAGACTATAGTTATAGTATTGTGTGGTTTTGTAGGATGACTTCATCAACTGGATACAAACCCCGGTGTTTCATGGACATTGAGGTGGACGGAAAGTCAGGTAAATCGTACTTCTATATCTGTTCTTCCTTTTCCCAAACTTTGTCAGGTAAATAATGCTTCTACATGTGTGTCTGTTCCCTGTCCCAGACTTCCTATGTAACTTTTGTCAGTAAATTGTAATTCTACACATCTGTTTGTTCCTTGTAATAGAGTCCCATTGTCTCTTTGAATTGTTGTCTTCAAGTGTGTAGTATTGAGAGACACTTTAATAATCAAGAAAGTGTATCAAAATTACTGGATTCAACTTCCAGACTTTTAATAAGTAGTCTTAAGAATTGATAAATTTTCCTCTGTGAATTTGCTTGCATACAATTATGTATAATAAGCAGTTTTCAACTTTCTGTTGTTGTAGAAGGAAGAATAGTGTTTGAGTTGTTTGCAGATGTTTGTCCAAAAACATGTGAAAACTTCCGTTCATTATGCACAGGTACGTTTGTTTTGTGAGATGACGTTTCAGAACGTGATGTACATCTAGCTTTAGTACGTTTTGGAATAATGATGTGTGCTCTTCATTATATTCAGGGGAGAAAGGAGTCGGTCAGAAATCAGAACAACCTCTCCATTACAAGGGAGCCCCATTCCACCGCGTGGTGAAAGACTTCATGATACAGTCGGGGGATTTCACCAAAGGTAATATTGTAAATATTTCAGGTATTGGCTAATTATGATGAACAAAACATGTTTGTAAAACATATGTGCCTTCCTCCTCTTTTCACCAATTAAAATTAATGTTTGGGAAACAAGATGACCTTTTGACCTGAAACCAACAGGGTTGTTGACCAGTGATAGTCAATTTACCAATGAAGTTTGATGACTATCTATGTTAAGGATTACACAGCAGTTGATGTACATACACATGCATGCTAGAAAGCCCCGTGAATATTAACCTTTTGACATGGAATATATACGCCAAAAGTTCTTTTTCATATATTTAGGGTAAATTAACATTGTAAACATTTCTACATTTCTACATTTACAGTAGTCTTCGTCTATATCCATGTAATGCATTTTATTACATACATGGTATATATAGATTTTTTTGCATACAATTAATAACAAAGACACAAAGACATATTGCATCCAGCGGCCCATTCAGCAGAGCGGAACAAATCAATTTCTTTAAAACAAATTGATATTTGTGATCTTTGTTCTACTATTTTATATTTGTGTGTTGTTATGAAGAATATGTTAAACTTTATAGTAATACATCACCTTTTCTATATTGCATCCCATGTCAACCTTCAACCAATATCAGGGCTCGAAATTAACATATGCCCGCCAGTCCATGACTGGTTAAAAGTCTGGCGGACTGACTGACATTTGTTTTAGTCAGTCCAATGGGACTGGTCAATTTTCTAAAACGTCATTCTGGAAAATATACTTGTGAATTGTAAACGAGCATTTGGCATTCCTCTCAGGCAAACCTGATTAGTAAATATAAATCTCACATAAGTATTACAATATTTTCTATTAAAGGCATATTGAGTTAAATTACATATTTCATTTTAATATCATTAACGAAATATGTTTAATTATGTCTGGAAAACTCTGGTGGACTGGTAAATTTTTTTGCAGACTGGTTGAAATTATACCCCACCAGTCCAACTGGACTGTGACATAAAAAGTTAGTTTCAAGCCCTGAATATTAACCCTAGCCCTGCCCTTGTATATTGCATCCCATGTCAACCTTCAACCAGTTTTAACCCCTAGCCCTGCCCATGTATATTGCATCCCATGTCAACCTTCAACCAATATTAACCCTAGCCCTGCCCTTGGCCTGATATTGAAGTCTTAGGTTGATACGAGGCGTGATGCAGAGAAGAGTATGTATTATTTCCACAGTATGATTTAGTGATGATCATTACACAACAGTTTTTTTATTGAGAGAGGTGGGGAAAATTATAAGTCTAGTTTGGTTAGTTTGAAGTATCACACCTCATGTCAGCCTAAGACTTCAAAATCAATCAAAATTGGTCTGAAACTTTCGGAACAATTTTGATTGCTACATGTAGTTAGAATGGAGCAGATTGATACAGTATCTTTTTATGCCCCCGAGATTGAAGATCGGGGGGCATATTGTTTTTGTCCTGTCTGTCATTCTGTATGAAACTTTAACCTTGCTAATAACTTTTGAACAGTGAGTGCTAGAGCTTTGGTATTTCACATGAGTATTCCTTGTGACAAGAGCTTTTCGTGGGTACCAACATTTTAGACCCTGTGACATTTTTAAAAATTTGAAATAGGTCATAACTTCTAAATGGTAAATTTATATTAGAGGTTTCATATTGCACATGAGCAGTTCTTGTGACAAGATCTTTCTACTGGTACCAAGATATTTGTCCTTGTGACATTGGCCATCTTTGGAATTGGCCATTATCGGGGGCATTTGTGTTTCACAAACACATCTTGTTAAATTTTGTTGTGATGAATGCTGATGTACAATCATCTACTGTATGTGTACTATTTACAGGAGATGGAACTGGAGGGGAGTCTATATACGGAGGAATGTTTCCCGGTAAGTCACCATGCTGAAGTAAATGGAGAACTGATGTATGAAGCATACCGAATAAGCAGAATTTTTAGCGAGGATTTAATTTTGACATCATTAACGAGAGTGATGAGATTGCTAAAATTGAAAATTGTTAACAATTTATTACACGTCGGAGGTAGTAGTTACCTGTCTTGGAATTATAAAGTTGCTAAATATATGTACCCACATATATCTCTGTGTCTCACTAAAAGTTCCATTTACACGATATATATACTCTAGTTTTGATTGTATACTTCACGGAGCATATCTACTGAGTTATTTGTAGCAATTATTTGACATCTCGAGGTCTTTTTTCCATTTTGACTGTAATTAGATTTGCTGGAATATAAAACTTGAAAATCTGTGATATTTTATTGTTACAGATGAGAACTTTGTGATGAAGCATGAGATGATATTTTGTTATTACAGATGAGAACTTTGTGGTGAAGCATGAGAAAGATTTTCTTTTGTCCATGGCCAATCGTGGAAAGGACACAAATGGGTCCCAGTTTTTCATGTAAGATTGATTTTGTAAAATGAAGACAATGATTTTTCTAGTGCAGGTATTAATGACAGTTTCAAATCAAGTGTCATATTGGTGTTTTTTTCTTCTTTCGAATTTCAAAGGGAGAAAAACTGAGAAAATAGTACAAATGTTCAAAGAGCATACATTGGCCTTTTAGCTTTTGTGGTAGTTTTCTATGCATATAAACATTTAAACATTGTATTGATACTATGAATGTTAACATTTTATTGATTTTTGGCTAATCAGTGGCTTTTTTCTTTTCTATGAATTTCGGCTATTTGCCATTTGTTACCAGAACAACCAAGCCTGCACCACACCTTGATAAGTAAGTTTGATTTAACTTTGCTTTTAACTCACCTGAGCCAAAGACCAAGTGAGCTTTTCTGATCAAAATTTGTCTTATCATCTGAGGTCTGTGTATTCATTAACTTTTCACATAATTGACTTTTTCTCAGAAACTGCTGGGTCAATTTCATCGAAATCTGTTGAAAGCATTCCTAGGTGAAGGGGATTCAAGTATTTTCAAATGAAGGGCCATACCCTCTGCAAAGGGGAGATAATGTAGAATCAGGAAAAATTAAATGTTAAATTTTAAAAAAAAATTATATTCTCAAGAATTATGGAGTCATTTTCAAGTAAATTTAATGTAAAGTAACCTTAGATAAAATGTAAAGTAACCTTATATAAAATGTAAAGTAACCTTAGATGAAATGGATTCAAGTTTGATCAAATGAAATGACATATCCTCAGCAAATATAATTGGAATCATGAAATAATTGCCTTTTAAAAATTTTCCTCTCTTAAACCAGTGTGCTGATTTCAACCATACTTGTCACAAAGCTCCTTAGGTATAGGGCCTCCAAGTTTGTTCAAAAGTGAAGATAAAGTGGACTTGATTAAAAATCTCCTGTTGACCAGAACTTTCATAGAAATATGTATTACTGCACATTAAACATACTTAAATATATTTATATCCGTCTACATGTGCTAATATAAATCTAGAGTTCATATGTCATCTTACCATTTGGGATCAAAGTTTTGATATTATAGCTCATGGTGTTAAAAAAAAATTCTTTTAAAGCTTGGATTGTTTTTTAAATTTGTCATGGTTAACTTAACCCAAATCACATAGCTTCATTTGCACTTGATCATCGATATTGATTTGAAAACAATATAAAAAAGCCAACATACAAGTAAGGAATGGGATATAAAAAGTTACAAAAGAATAATGGATTCCAGCAGAGGCAAATAAACTTTAAGGAAAGTAGCAATAATAAAATTGGAAAAGACACAACACGAATTAGTGAATCTCAAGTGGAAGTGGAATAAGTTGGAAGTTTCATTAAACGAGCGATTCCCTGGGGAGTGGTTTCGGCGGCTAGAATGTTTACAATAAATTCTTCTCAATATCCAACAAAGCTTTAACACATTTTTACTGGTAAATAAAAGGTGTACTAATTTGTGGGTAACTGAATTTTGATGTGGGCCCCAAGAATTGCAAAGTTCAGGAGCCCACATAGCTACCAAACGTTCAAGTTTGTTTCAAACCCTGTAATTAAGGTCATATGCGATGGTTCTGAATAATATATGATTTTTAGTGATATTCCAGTTCCAATTCACTTGCATCCTATCTTATTCCTACAAAAATTGTGGGGTATATTACCAGGTCTGTTTTAGAGTTAGCATGTTTTGATAGGGCCTGGTTGTAGCAAGTGAAAATGTAAAGTCAGCTCTTATGTATTTTAGAAGGTTGTATATACTGTAAGTTATTGTAGCAAAGAAGGGGAGAATAGTCTTTGAATCAATTGTAGAGAAACCGTAACTCTTGCATTACAGTTAGGTGATCTAATCACTAAGCTAACCAGGTTGATATATATAGTAACGTAATATTATCACGATATAAACTTTAAACCCATTTCAGAAATCATACAAGAACTCTTCATATCAAGGAGATGAAAAAGTAGTGTTAGAGAAAATGGTAGCCATGTTGTGTATGGCCTTCACTGCTGTTGACTCAAACAACATGATGAAAGATTTCTAATTAATGACAATCATAATATGATTTATTTGACCCCTGCTCTTATTTTCATATCTTTGATTTCAGTAAGCATACTGTTTTCGGACAAGTGATCTTTGGTGAAGAAGTGGTCAGGAAAATTGAGAATTTAGAGACAGATGAAAAAAGCAGACCAAAGGTTGATGTGAAAATTGCCAATTGTGGGGAATTAGTTCTTCAAGTAAAATCTAAAGGTAGGTAGGGGAGAACTGATTGACAGAGTTACCGTAAAATCTAAAGGTAGGTAGGGGAGAAGTTATTGACAGGTAAAATCTAAAGGTAGGTACGGGAGAACTTATTGACAGGTAAAATCTAAAGGTAGGTAGGGGAGAACTGATTGGCAGTAAAATCTAAAGGTAGGTAGGGGAGAACTGATTGACAGGTAGAATCTAAAGGTAGGTAGGGGAGAAGTGATTGACAGAGGTTACATAAATTATTGAGGTGTTGTACTGAAATCTGGGAAATGGGTATCCTTGCTGATGCAAATTTGTATCTATGTGTAAATGTTCTGATATGCACTTCAAATTAATGATTTCACTAGCAAGGCATGAATTATATAATACTGTTTGTTTGCCCTTTTCTAATTCAAATTTAACAATGGTTAAGTAGGTAGAAAAAAATATTTCATTTATTCTTCAAATTTAGATGCAAATTATATAACTATTAAAATTTGAAAGTACATATACATGTACTTGAATGCATCTTTTGAAATGTTATGTTTTATATTAATAAAACATTATTATTACTGTGTATGAATGTATTTGTCTTCCTATGCATGTCAATCCTGCTTTATTTATGTAGTGTAAGCATTTTCTGGTCCTTAGCCACCCTCTATTGTAAGCTTGTTTAAATTTATCAGATATATTATGGCAATTCTGCCTGTTTTTCTCAAGTGGAAATCATCCTGACTGCACTCATCCACAAGAACTAGAACACGATCTCTCTGGATGTTGTCTCATCAAAATATTCCACTTTCTATTACTGCGTATTTCATTGGAAGTGCCTCCACATTGCACCACTAAAGAAATACACACATTGAACCAATCCTCATCTGAGGGAAACAGGCTCTGGAACTTTATCGTGATGCTGGCAATATTGCCACCAATTGTCAAATGCTTTTAAAAAGTCTTTAACGAAGTGTTAAATCGATTGTCTGAATGCCCCAACCTAGTTTCTATGAAATCAAACAACAGAATAAAAATGGACAAAAGTTGATTAAAAAGTAATTTTTTAATTTATAAATGAAAATTAGCAACAAAGTATTTTGAATTGGGCTAATTTCCATAGGTTTATCAGCTGAGGGCAAACAAACAACATTTTAATTTAGGCCCAAAACAAAGGACAGTAAGATATAATTCCTTCAAGTGGTGTTTAATTTTTCCAAAATTTCCAAGCTTTATTATTCATGTTTATTTTATGTAGCTAAAAAGAGAAAGAAGCAGTCTGAATCTGAAGCCAAGAGTTCTGGTGAATCAGATGAGTCATCTTCAGAAACTGGAAAGGCCAAGAAGAAAAAAAAGAAGCACAAAAAGGAATCAAAAAAGAAAAAGCATAAAAAGAGAAAGAAAGAAGAGGAAAGGTAAAAACGTTCACATCTGTTTATGATTCTTCAAATTGTGAATATTTTGCCATCAAATCACCACAGCGAAGTTCACTCAAAACTTTGAAAATGCATGGATTTTCAGGATGTCGTTGGAAGATGCTTAATGGATTATGTATAACAACCCTTCTCAATCTGACTAAACCTGACCTCTGTTTATGATATTGCAAAGGGGATGTGAGAATGTAAATAAAGGTCTGGATTTAAGTCAGATTGAATCTTTCTATACCCTCATAAAGAATTACAGGAAGGCTTGATTTTTCATTTCATGAAAGAGATTATTCCCAATACAATTTCACGTAGCCTGTCTCTGATAGATACAGTTTCACGTAGCCTGTCTCTGATAGATAAATACAGTTTCTCGTAGTCTGTCTCTGATAGATAAATACGGTTTCACGTAGCCTGTCTCTGATAGATAAATACAGTTTCTCGTAGCCTGTCTCTGATAGATAGATACAGTTTCTCGTAGCCTGTCTCTGATAAATACAGTTTCACGTAGCTTGTCTCTGATAGATACAGTTTCACGTAGCCTGTCTCTGATAGATAAATACAGTTTCACGTAGCCTGTCTCTGATAGATTAATACAGTTTCTCGTAGCCTGTCTCTGATAGATACAGTTTCATGTAGCCTGTCTCTGATAGATAAATACAGTTTCACGTAGCCTGTCTCTGATAGATAAATACAGTTTCTCGTAGCCTGTCTCTGATAGATACAGTTTCAGGTAGCCTGTCTCTGATAGATAAATACAGTTTCACGTAGCCTGTCTCTGATAGATTAATACAGTTTCTCGTAGCCTGTCTCTGATAGATTAATACAGTTTCTCGTAGCCTGTCTCTGATAAATACAGTTTCACGTAGCTTGTCTCTGATAGATACAGTTTCACGTAGCCTGTCTCTGATAGATTAATACAGTTTCTCGTAGCCTGTCTGTTAGATTTAGTCATTTGGAGTACATACAATCGAAAGTAACACACTTTCTCTATTTAATCAACTGTAGTTAAGGAAGTTAGCTCCTCAGTTTTTGAGCACTATTGTTCATGATGTAGCTACTATGTAAGTACTAGTTCAATATTTATTGTATTGGCCCAAATATAATTACATATTTGTTACTTAACCCTATCCAGTATCAAATCAAATTTAGAAGGAGTTCGGAAAGAACTATATTTTATGGCAGAAGGATTATTTAATTAAAATGCTATCAGTCTGCATGATTTTACCATTTGAATTTTGTTTCATATATTGTCACTATTCACATTCCTAGATAATAAGTTTCAATTTTGTATTTTATGATATTTTATAGTAGAGACTTGGAACTACTGTAAATGTATTATATTTAGTGTGTACAATATTTGGCAGATATTGATTTTTCGACAAGTTAACTTAGATTTGATTTAGCTCTTTTTCAATGTGCTATATAAAATTATGTATACGCAAGACATTAAGTGTTGTACTTGATTTACTCTGAACTTAAGAAAATACCTTCTGCTCAATATCTTATCCCTTTGCTTCATAGATATCAAACTTGGTGCTGATACCGCCTAAGGAGTAAATGACCTTTATTGATTTTGAGGCGAAAGGTCGAGGTCAAGCTACTCAATATTTTGTGAACCCTTTGCATGATAGACATCGAACTAGTTATATATATAAACCCTACGGAGTGGGTAATCGTTATTGATTTTTACATCCAAAGGTCAGAGGTCAAACCTTCTGCACATAAAATTTTCTGCTCAATATTGTGAGAATCTTTTACTGGGAAGACTTTGATCTCGATACACTATCCCAAATATTTCACTATCATTATAGACATACTAATTTTCATGTTGAGCCTTTTCAATATTGTCACATGAAGAGGGGCATATATGTTTCTATTACTGCAATGTTTCTTACTGGCATACTCTTCATGAAGCTTCAAAGTTCATACCCCCATGTATTTACAAAATTGAAATTTGTGTCTTAAATTATTCCTTTCTTTAATTACTACTGCAGTACTGTATATATTTAGCAGTGTGAGCACTGCTATTGCTAAGGTTAAAATGATGATGTATTGGAGGTAACTTTAGCCTTAGTCAAAAAAATTTAAATATACAACATAGGGACTTCATACTTCGTAGACAGAAAGATCAAAGTCAGAGGTGACTGATTAGGTTAAGGTCATTCAGTCAAGATCAAATCTGCTGCATTGAATGTGGCCATGGTCAGGAGCATAGTGATTTACAGACACATTATTTCTGTTAATTAGTGAAAAGGATAAGCAGAAAGAGGCAGAAATCACCACAGTGTTCGCCCAGATTCGTCCAGATGAAATCCCTGAGGTCCCCCAGCAAAAGTTCTTGTTCAGGGGCAACAGAGAGGAAGAAATAGAAAAGTAATGGAAATTTCTTATCTGTCATTGTGATAAATGAAATATGGTTTACAAGTGCATAATTAAAAAAGAATATCAATACTTTTTTCATTTGAGCAGAAAAATTTCAGTTGCTATTTACATGAGATATTGGGATAAGTCACAATGCATTTATTTTTTCTTAACTCTGATTCAAGTTCTGATTAATTGTTGGGGTTTATTACTTTGTACGTTTACAGAGAAAAATCACCACCAGGGTTTGGCAACAGGAGGAGAATTGACAGGATTCCCTATGGGAACCAACCCAAGTTTACACCCAGTGGGAGGAAGCTTAAGGGACGGGGCACATTGGTGAGTGTTCAGACTGTAAAAAGTCGTAATACCCAAGTTTACACCCAGTGGGAGGAAGCTTAAGGGATGGGGCACATTAGTGAGTGTTCAGACTGTAAAAAGTCGTAATACCCAAGTTTACACCTAGTGGGAGGAAGCTTGAGGGACGGGGCACATTGGTGAGTGTTCAGACCGTAAAAAGTCGTAAAAAATCTATGATATACATGTAAATATTGTTGTTTTTAAAAGATTAGGAGTGTGGGGTTTTTTTGTCATTGTGTTTAAGCCACTGAGAGGGACACTACACATCTAGTCCACTGTTTCATGCAGTTATTTAGAAATCATCTAGTTTGAAAAGTCCCGTGGGGATCTGGGTTAGAATAGGTCCTCAGTACCCCTTACTTGTCGTAGAAGGTGACTAAATGGGGCAGTCCTTAGGATGAAACCACAAAAACCGAGGTCCCGTGTCACAGCAAGTGTGGCACGATAAAGATCCCTCCCTACTCAAAGGCCATAAGCGCCGAGCATAGGCCGAAATTTTGCAGCCCTTTACCGGAAGTGGTGACGTCTCCATATGAGTGAAATATTCTCGAGAGGGACGTTAAACAATATTCAATCAATCAATCTAGTTTGAAAATATATTTATCAATATCAACTGCTTCGGTTATTATTTCCCGCAAACAATCACCTTATTCAGCTGTCCAGTGTGTAAAAGTTTTAAAAGCTATTATTTGTCGTATTTCTAATAATCATATTGATATTTTGTGTACCCAGCAGGGGTAATGGTTCCATTAGGACAGCTTTAGATCATTTCTTTAACAGAATATTCACAAATAAAACTAGAGATAGATACCTGTATTTTATCACCCATAATGTCAAAAGACATTAAATTGTTTTGTGTGTTGTTTTTTTGTAATAAAAAGAGATATAGAAGCCGGAGCAGAAGTGAAACTCCCCCACACTGGAGACGGGCGATCGAGTCCAGACTGAGACCATCCCAAACTGACGAGGTGGAGGATCAAAGTCAAGGAGAGAGGTGGACAAGGGGAGACAGGATGGCTGACAGGAGAGACAGACAGCCAATGAGAGAGAGGTACATACAGGAAAACAACCAGGAGTCAAGGAGGAGGAGGTTAAACATGATTTCACTATTCTGTCATTAGTTCACGATTACTACAGTAAAACTAAGATGAAGTGAACGAAAGGTGAATATTGGGATAAACTAAAGTGGTACTCTTTTGTAAGAATTAATATTATAGTTAAATTTTATGGGGAGAAATTGCCTGTTTCAAGAAGTTATAGTTACTGTTCAGATTGTTCTCTATTGACATAGCAAACAATTATATTTTATTTACCAAATTTTCTTAATTCATGATGTTTCAAACAATTAGAGAGGACAAACCAGATAGAATGGAAGATGAGAAAAGATCCAGACAGGATAAGTCTGACAAGAGACCAAACAGAGAAAGAAAAGAATCCATCCGAGAGGATCGATCTCCCAATAGGAGAGATAGGGAGACAGATCGAGAGAAAGACAAAGGGAAAAATAGAAGGCAAGACAGGGAGAGCAATAAAAGAAAAGACAGTGTTGAGGATAGAAAGAAGAGACGTGACAGAAGCCCTTCCTCAGACGGGGAAGTGTCTGACGATTCGTCACCCCCCAGACAGAGGGACAAGGAGAGATACAAATCCGGAGACAAGGAAAGGAACATCAGACGCAGGTACAGCCAAAATTTTGTTAATTTTACTATTGTTGCTATGGAAATCTTTTGCTATTCTATTCAACATGTTTCTACAACTTTTTTAAAACATAGGTACTAAAAGCGAACAATAAACAGCTTTTTATTTCAATCTTACACAATAACATGTCATTAGTATTATTGGTCACATTCCCACTGCTGTTGTAGATCTCCAGGTGATTCTAGAGAGAGGAGGAACATGTCTGCGGGTGATTCTAGAGAGAGGAGGAACATGTCTGCGGGTGATTCTAGAGAGAGGAGGAGGGACGTGGAGCAAGAGCGCAGACGAGTAGAAGTCAGCAGACGAAGCCCTCGGAGGACATCATCCACGCACAACAGGCGAAGAAAATCAAGGCATGAATAAAAAGCGTACAGATCTATCTGCTTTTATTATGTCTCCCTTTCCCAGAAGGGGAACATATTGTTTTAGTGTCTTTTGACATAGGTCTATGATATTTGGTATCTGGGTATACCATGGTAAGACAGTGTATCGTGTGCCATTTTTGATGACCTTGACCTTTTATGTTAAGGCCAATAATATAATTTTTGGGGTATTTTTTTGTCTTTTGACATAGGCTTTTGATATTTGGTATGTTCACAAAACTATTCCTTGGTTGAAGCACATATACACGTAAGTGACTGCTATGTACCATAACTAAATTTTCCACCTAAAGATGATCCATAAGAATGTTTTTTAAAAAACTATGGAAAACGTAAGGGGAGACATCAACTTTAGTGTGCTAAAATAATTCTTCCTAGTTTTAACATTGGTTCCATTCAGTTGTTTCTGTACAGAGTTACACAAACTTTAGGTCAGCAATTACACACGATGCACTCATGGCTTCTGGTTAAGGAGGTAAAGCACAACTGAGAAAATTGTGGATAGAAAATGGAGAAAGTATACAATAATATATTGGAATTGAAAACTTTAAAATTTGCCTTATTTTCTTGGAAAATACAGTTTTAGTAGAAAGTTACAGGAAAAATATCAAAACCTGCAGGATTTGAACTCACGATCTATTGATCATCAATTTATGCGTTATCCTAATGTGCATACCAGTCAGATGACAATATTTTGCTTGACATGGAATGTATTGCTGAAATTTATTTTTGTGTCGTAAGGAAGTCAATGATGATGTGTTGTTCCTCTTCAACGCGTAATGTCCGTGTTGTGAGGAATGTGTAATGTCTGTGTTGTGAGGAATGTGTAATGTCTGTGAGGAACATGTAATGTCCGTGTTGTGAGGAACGCGTAATGTCCGAGTTGTGAGGAATGCGTAATGTCCGTGTAATGTCCGAGTTGTGAGGAACGTGTAATGTCTGTGTTGTGAGGAACGCGTAATGTCTGTGTTGGGAGGGTTGTCCCACTTTATGGACCCCTTGATAACTATTCATTACATTAATATAAGTGAATACTGTTAGTGATATTTGTAAACATTTGTGTTCTGTATTTGAAAATGATTGGGTTTAAAAAACAAGGAGATAAGAATTAAAACTTTCGCATTGAGCAGTATATTATCCACTAGGTTCAAAAGATGTATAAAGTAATCACAAATTGTATCTTTCTTTCATTAAGTTCCAGTTCAGCAGATTCAGAGAGAAGATCAAGGTCGAAAGAGAAAGTGCCTAGAAGGTCACGGTCAAACTCCAGAAACAAGGGCAGGCGACGATACAGCTCTAGTAGTGGGTCAAGTTCGCGGTCCAGAAGTGGAGACAGAAGACCTCCACCTGCAAGGTATGCTTATTTTTGTTTCATATTTGAAGTTGAATTTTAATGTGTTTGCCTATTGTGAGTGATATTGTTTGAGTGCTGAAGTCTTTCGCAAAGTTTTTGAGTTACCGGTCCTTTTGATGATTTTACCTATCAGAACAGTGAAATACAGTGGAGCCTCATTAATCAGAACAGTGAAATACAGTGGAGCCTTGTTAATCTGGACACTTGGTTTCTTACCAGAATCATCAGAATCGCAGTTTTATTTTATATCTTCCTGTCAGAATCAATATGCTTACTTTGTTTATGTGCACTATGAGATAAGAATTACTAAATAAATTGTGATGATATTTTAAACAATTACATGTATTTCAAAGCACAAAAATTAAAATACCCATGTCCTTGTAGATATTTACATGTACAATTTGTATATTTAATTTCAGAGGGCAATCTAAAATATGTTGAATGTAAAAATTCAGGGCGTACAGCCAAATAGTCAAAATTATGCACCACACAGACTAAAAGCAACTAATCCATTTCTACATGTAACTGGGGAAAAAATAAATGCTTCATATTCTATAGGCCTAATTATTCAAGCCAATATCTGGGGGCAAAGTCATCCAAGCTCATTATTACAAACTAATTCTGCTTTGATCTCCACACACACTTATTATTTTGATCCGCTATTAAGTAACTGAAAAGAACTCCATGTGACATCAAAATTACAGGTGTCTGCATGCACAAACAAGAATTGCCATACTTGTTAAAAACAAATTTTCTTGCTTCTACCCAGAATTTAAAAATTGCAAAACAATAAAAGCTCTACGGCATTGTTATGAGAATCAATCTACACAGTTACATGGTACGTTCTTAATATTTTACACATGAAAATAACTGTCAGATCATGTTAATAAATACATTTAACTTAAGAGGAGTAACATATCTTCATAATGGGATGTCTTTGTGAAACATGAATGAGATAGTCAAATTGCTGGGTAGCTCAGTAGCTTAACGTGTCAACAGTGATTTGTAGATCGTGGATTTGAGTCTAGCAGGAATTTTAATTAATCCAGATTAATGATACAATTTTCAATGCATTTTAACATTTTGTTGTAAAACCTGGCTGTCTGGATCTGGAACATGAATTTTTGGATGGATTAACGATGCAAATTAACATATAAAAATTTTGTTCCCTTAAAAATGTTGTCTGGAAGGCAAAGTATCCAGATAAATGGCGCCCAGATTGCTGAGGCCGCACTGTGTACTCAGTCTGTCACTTTCTTCTGATCCAACAAATTCTTTGGACGGGCAGTTTTCAAAAATTCTGCTTCATAATCAAATACTTTACATGTTTGTTCAATAAGACTTGTTAAATGTACACATTTCAGGATGAAGATTGCTATTTTTATATCAATGTAAATTGTGTTTTAAGGATTATTAAGAAGAAATCGGAAAGTCCTCCCCCAACACACTGGAAGCCAGGGCAGAAGCCACTAAACTCTGAATCAAAAAACAGGTAAGATTCATTCAACTGTAAACTCAGATTTAAAAAAACAGGTCAGATTCATTCAACTGTAAACTCAGATTAAAAAAACAGGTCAGATTCATTCAACTTTATATAAAGAAAATCTTAAACTTCATATACTAGTTCATTTGAAACTGGTTTAAATTGAATGTTTTAGATAATTAACATGATTAGACTTTGTTTCACTCATTAGGGATCAATCAAGTTCAGTGAAAGTGAATGGTAGCCTGAGCAGTTCCAGATATAGTGCAGATAGACGAGAAATCTCAGATGAACGGAGAGAACACAGAGAAAATGAATTTAGATCCACCATCAGAAAATCTCCAGACGACAAAAGAGCGGACCATCCTAGTAAAACTAATGAAGTTCTGCAACAAAGTCGAATACAGTATGACTTGGAAAAGAAAGAGGTACCCATCAAAGCCCATCCAATGAAGTCATTAAATGACGCTAAACCAAGAAGGTCAAGGTCATCAAGCAGATCAAGATCAGATTCAGAAAGTTCTTCCTCCAGCTCAGATGAATCTGATGATAATGGCACAACTGAGGAACAAAAGAAAGAGAAAAAAGTTGAGGTATTTTCTACAT
This sequence comes from Ostrea edulis, assembly GCF_947568905.1. NCBI lineage: Eukaryota > Metazoa > Mollusca > Bivalvia > Ostreida > Ostreidae > Ostrea > Ostrea edulis. The sequence goes on from NC_079169.1 coordinate 74,236,235, forward strand.
ATACATGTATATATGAATTTTACCTCACCGCCTAGTCAGAAATAGGTCGTATTCTAAATATCCCAGGTTTAAATTTCTGGAGCAGGTTGATTATCAAGTAATATTATTGTCATGTATGTTTAGTCTCCCGCTTTTAGCAAAATGCACGGGACATTACTTTGGGTCTGTACATCATTTTGTCTGTCTGTCACACTTTTGTTTTCACACACAAAGTCATTAAACTTTTATAATGACATTTTATACAATAAATTCCTTTAACTTGAAGAAGAATCCTATTGATTTTGAGGTCAAAGACCAAGGTCAGAAATTTATATTTAAATAAAATGGTTTCCTGATGATAACTTTAGTTTCCTTAAAGCTTGTGCAATGATGCTGAAGGTGGTGAATTTCTATAACATAAGAAAGACCTCTATCGATTTTTGAGATCAAAAGGTAAAAGGTCATGGTCACAATTCATATAAGGTATTGAATTGTTTTATACTGTGAATCTAGCCTCTTTCCTTCTTCCTGGTGACTAAGCATTTACTTTTAAGATCAAGGGCATTGTAATCGAAATAATGAAGTCGGTATAATCAAATTAATGAAGTCGGTATAATCAAATTAATGAAGTCGGTATAATCAAACTAATGAAGTCGATATAATCAAATTAATGAAGTAGGCAATGAAAACCAACAAACCAGAAATTCTTCTTTCCAAAATTAATGAAGGAATTAACAAAAAACAAAAAACAATAAAACCCACAAACTGAAGTTGCTCTCTTTTCAAGTTGTAAGATACATCAGTTTTGGAATTATTTCAAATCTTGATAATTGACACTTCATGACAATAAAATTTGTTGCTTTATTTGCTCTTAATACATTTATGTATAAACAATTGAGATCAGAATGTGTCTACTTTTTGTGAGTTCATTAAGTGGGGGGTTACCATGTTTATTGCTCTCTCTTCAGCTGCATTATTTTAGGTGTTCCACCCACTCATTCTGTTCTAAGACAGGGGACATGAATTCCCTGAATTAGCTTTATATTCTGTTCTAAGACTGGGGACATGAATTCCCTGAATTAGCTTTATATTCTGTTCTAAGACAGGGGACATGAATTCCCTGAATTAGCTTTATATTCTGTTCTAAGACAGGAGACATGAATTCCCTGAATTAGCTTTATATTCTGTTCTAAGACAGGGGACATGAATTCCCAGAATTAGCTTTATATTCTGTTCTAAGACAGGGGACATGAATTCCCTGAATTAGCTTTATATTCTGTTCTAAGACAGGGGACATGAATTCCCTGAATTAGCTTTATATTCTGTTCTAAGACAGGGGACATGAATTCCCTGAATTAGCTTTATATTCTGTTCTAAGACTGGGGACATGAATTCCCTGAATTAGCTTTATATTCTGTTCTAAGACAGGGGACATGAATTCCCAGAATTAGCTTTATATTCTGTTCTAAGACAGGGGACATGAATTCCCTGAATTAGCTTTATATTCTGTTCTAAGACTGGGGACATGAATTCCCTGAATTATCTTATTCTGTTCTAAGACAGGGGACATAAATTCCCTGAATTAGTTTGTTTAAAAATGACATTGAATCATATCAATGAAGTACTCAGCTGTAAAAAAAAAAAAACCAAAAAAACAAAAACAAAAAAACCCAAATTTTGAAGCATTATATTTCTCGTGTACTTGACATCAAGGATATTTTTGGTGGGCAGTGTATGGTTCGATAACAATAATTAAACCATGATAAATAAGTGTTATATTGGAAAGGTTTGATTGTATATTGTTTAGTGTATTGGAAAGGTTTATAATAAAATTCATGTTTGTGTTGTACAGGAAAAGTTTAAATGGCAGCCACCACCTGAGCCGGAGGAGGAATTTAAGCCCAAACAAAGGGTATGCATGTTGAAATTTCTTTAAATTTTGATAGAGAACTTACATTTACGGTAGTATATCGTAGTTTGCCAAATATAATACACACTTTTTTCAAGAATTTTTTGGTGTATCATGTGGCCATTGTTTTTCCCTGGTTGGAACTCGGCAGTGAAGTAATGTTTCACTCGGAGACATAGCCTTCATAGATACTGTTAGCTTTTTCATGTTGTTCATCTATTTGAAAGTGTTGATAATTAAATCATTATATAACAGCAAAAATAATATTCATTAGATCTGAATATTCTTCACCTTGTATGTGGCACCACCATTCTAGCATGTGTACACAATGCCTTGTCATGTGCTAGAATAAACAAAGCTAAATTGTAAATAATGTGTCACTAAAAGTTAGTTACTCTAAAGTTTATGAATATCTTTCAATGAAATGTTAATTTGAAGCTTTGAAATAACTTTTAATGAGCAAAAAAAATAATGAGACGGCATCCAGCACATTTTACGAAGCCATATTTGAGTACACTGTGCTTGTCATTTGATTTTGTCAGATACCCCCTCAGGGTATAGAAAGAAAAACAACAATCATGCAGAGTGAATTAGCATATGGTCCGATTTCCACGAGTCTGCATACACTATTACATTTTCTTTTGCTGTAATCAACTGGTATGGATACGATACCCATCTTCATGCAACAAAATTTCAAAAGGTGCTTGAATTTTTTCATTTCTCTGCCATATCGAAGGTATTGTTTTTACAGAGAGCAGTAATTATTTACAGCACCTATTAATGTCTGATCATAATCATTTTTATAAATTAACGAGAGGGTTGATATATTGCACCTAATGTAAATCACTGGCGGTGTGTTTATTACAACAAATCAAACCCTAGTTTAACATTTTTATTGTATTTTTACAACATTGACTATTTAATTGATTTCAATTTAAACAAGAAAATATCTAATCTTTTCAAACTTTAATGCTATAAAATTTCATGCTTTGCTAAAATTAAAATGATCATTACCCAAGTATTTTTTGAAGATATTCAGTGAAGATTATCTCAAAGTTTCTCAAAAATATAGCTGTGCGGTTTGCTAATTTTTCATCTTTGTTCAGAATTCATTATTTCCTCAAAAATATTCTGTGAAAATTAGCGCAAAATATATATAAAGTTAAATTACCACTTGGTCGAACTTTTGCTGCATATTAAACAAACGAAGTGCTTTTTTGGTCCAGTTTTCAGACCCTAGAGGGGTGGTGGTGGTGTATTAAATACAACTGTGTATTATATTTTGCAAATTATGGTAATATAATTACAAAACTAAGGCTGTTACAAAATATTTGGAGGCTGAAATACACTGTAGTTGATTTTGCAGTTCAAATGATTATTTTACTTTAAAAAAAAACATTTAGAGGAGGGAGGGGGTATGTAATAATTATTTAATATTAAGCTCAATGTATATGTATTTATTATTAGAATGTTCACTCTGATAAGAAAGAAGAGAGTGTGAGAACACCAGTGAGAATCAAGACCCCACCAATGCCTCCAATAGGACAAGTAGCTGAGGCCACATCAGAACTAGCAAGGTAAGACCCCGCCAATGTCTCCAATAGGACAGGTAGCAGAGGCTACATCAGAACTAGCAAGGTAATACAAAAACAAAATGCCTTCAAACATGGCTTTCAGGGTAGAGGTGTGTATTGCTCAAGATTTTCCGATACGATACAATACAATATTTTCTGATGCGATATCCAATATATTGGATTTACAATGTAGTTAAGCATTTTCTGAAGTAAAATATCAAAATTTTAAAAAAATGAAGTGGTTTAATATCTTTATTTCATAACAAAACAAACAATGAGAATTAAAGTCTGAGGAAACTCCAATGTCACAATGTAAAAGCGGGGATTAAAGTCTGAGAAATCTCCGATGTGTCACAATGTAAAAGTGGGGATTAAAGTCTGAGGAATCTCTGATGTCACAATGTAAAAGTGGGGATTAAAGTCTGAGAAATCTCTGATGTGTCACAATGTAATAGCGGGTATTGAAGTCAGAGGAATCTCCATTGTCATAATGTAAAAGGGGGTATAAAGTCTGAGGAATCGTGTTCCTGTTAGAAGCCATTTTTAAATTATGAACTTCGATCCTGACTATTAAAAGGGCTATTTTTAAACCCGACATTATATTGTATCGTATCGTCGAAACACGGTATCGTATATCGCTGGACAGGCGTATACCAGTACATTTCGAGATATCGATATATTGATTCACCCCTATTTCAGAGTTCTTGATTTTCTGAAACCAGGGTGAATGATTGGCAGCATTCCAAAATAAACAAAAAAGGTGTTATTTATGTGATCTTCAATGGGCCAAGGATGGTCCTTTGTAATAAGCATTGGGAAAGGGTGAATCTTGTTTTATTCTAGTATTCTAGTCATTATTTTAACTTCTCATTCCTTTTTCCTTCCTGAAGAATATTCCATTACTTTTCCCCAATTTGAATGGCCTTGGCCTTATGCATTTTTAAATATTGATGTGAGACCCCTGATGTTGTCTAATACTCAACAGGGGAAGATCCTGAAAATTTTTAAAGAGGGAAGGCAACTTTAGAAGGTACTTATTTTGCTGAAAATGGGGGGGGGGGGGGGGGGGGGGGGGGTGGGGTTGCAGCCCCCAGAATGGTACAAAATAATCCTGACCCCTCCCCTGTCCCCACATCTGCATTTGCTCAGCAGGTGATTAAAACGTTTGAAGTCATGTGACATTACATTACAGGAGGAGTAATAGATGGGACATCCAGACAAGTGACACACAGAGGAAGTTGAGTGAGTCTACAACAAGTCCTGTTGCCAGAAAGTCCAATAGTCCAACGCTTCATAAAACTAAACGTTCCTCATCCGAATCGTCATCATCTGGATCAGATAGCTCCAACTCACGCTCTCCATCACCTACAAGCAAGTTTCTGTATGGAGAAAGTGAAAGTAAAGTAGTTGAAGAAGCTCCCAAAGCAACCAATCAGCAGGCAGCTCTGGGTGCAATGAATAGGGCTTTGTCGAGCATGCTGGATATACCGATTCCAGCAGCACCTGAGAAATCACCAGAGAAACAAAAAGAACCCAAGTCATCTCTGGATGAAAGGATCAAAGACTTTAAGTAGGTTTTATTGTGGTTGGGGAAAAAATTAACAAGACTTGCTTTTAGCTTAAATTACCTGTATTTACTATATCCTGTTTTTGAAGGAATTTTGCTTTTAGTCGGGAAAATGGTAATACATGTAAAACCACTCCACACCATATGATTTTCTCTCTATAAATTACAAAATGTGAAACATTTTTGAAAAGCCAGTGTATTATATACTTTTCTTGTAATTGTGTCTGTGGAACCTACCGTATATACTCGCCTATAAGTCGGTCCACATATAAGTCAGTTGTATTTTTTAAGGTTATTTTATAGGAATTTGCCATTGACCCGCTTATAAGTCGATACAGATTTTGTCAGAATCGGTCGACAATTTCAAGTCAATGCTCTAGTGTTTTTACCTGTGTTTCAAAAAATATTTTGAGAAATTAATAATTATGAGGTGCTCAATATCCAAGCCATACCTGTTTGGGGTTTAAACACAACCCTTGATCTATTATGGGCAATGATCCCTTGTTTACCTATGCAATTATGGTCTCCTAATTACCAGTACCTGACACAGTGTGACTGTTTACTTAGTGGCACATGCCTCTGTTATTGTGGGATTCTGGTATAAATTCATTGTATCAACAATTTTAAGAGTCAAGAATGATGATCTAAATTATCTGTTAACAATATTCAATCTTTTATGAAATATATTTCAGCCAGTACACATATGAATATTTCAATATCAAATCGGGTTCGCAATTCAATTTTACCGATAAACGATAGATTAGTTGAATATTGAAAGTATTAATCGTAGCGGTATGTAAATAATTTTTAACTAGATAAAAATATGCAAATACTTGTACTTTATACATAATTTTAAAATACATAAACAATACAATATGTCTAGATAATCATTTGTGTGGTAGTCCATGATAATCGTCGGAGTTGTTTAAAAAAACACTACATTCCACCGCCCAGAAAAAACCCAATCTTCTTAGAATGCGCCTATAAGTCGGACATAGAGTTTTGGACCAAAAATTGACTCCCAAAAATCCGACTTATAGGCGAGTATATACGGTATTGATCATGTCATCCTCACAATATGCCCACAGAGCATGTTTAATTTTTCCCATCTTCCCAAGTCAAGGGTTTATGATCCGCTCCGCTCAGAAACCCTTTATTTGGGAGGATGAATTTTTCCTTGCGTACTTTTTTTCTGTATCAGCAACTTCCACAAAATTGAACTAGTTGTATCCCCAAGGAGTTCAGGGGTATATGAGAATGACCATGTCCGTCATTTGTTGTGCTGTATTGTCAGGAAAATAAATTTGAAATGGATAGACATTAGAAACGCATAGTTGGCAAAAATAGGGGATCTTGAACAAGGGCTTATGACATATGAAATGAGTTACCAGACTTGATATTTCCTGAGCCTTGGCAAGGGAAATATTCAAACCCGGTAACGAATTTCATGTGTCATAAGCATGAATGTAAGATTTTATTTATCACACAACTATCATTAAATGCACATTTTAAATTACTGTCTATTTCACAATCCGATGTCACAGAAATTTTTTGCTTTCAATTGGATTGTGACGTCGTCCCTATGTCACGGTTTGAAGAAACTTTAAATTATTTTCAATTCATAAAAACACAAAATCCTCTTGGAACAACCTTGGTGACAAAACAAGGTCTTTTAGTGTCAACAATTTCAAAGGATGACATGTTGTTTTGTTTATGTGGCGCATGAATGATAGACCTACCTAATTTGCATAATTATGAACCTGGGAAAAGTAATGTTGTGTGATAAAGGTTGATAATGACAGACGAAAGTTTATCATGATTTGAGGTCACTGGTTCATAATTACAGTCTTATTGTTTGGCTCATAACTTTGTGATGGGGAGATATTAGAAGCTCACACTGGTGTAAAATTAGCTTATGACTGTAGTACCAACAAATTATTATATAGCAATGGAAGCCTTCTTATGATGTGGGATCCAATTTATGTCCTCACAACAAAGAGATAAACCTGTTAATCAAGAAAAGTAGCCTCCATGAAAATGAATGATACATGTAGCACAAAATATGTAGTAACATTCACTATAGAATCTTTTCTTTCCAGTGTCAGTGTGTCAAAATCGAAGGTGGAAATAGCAACCCGTAGGTCAAGGTCGGGAAGCTCCAGTTCTTCCTCATCTGATGGATCCAGCAGGTCTAGATCACCCAAAAATTCCAAGTCTAGACAAGGGTAAAAACTGATTGTTTTAAATATGTGGCATGATACATTATAGATTTCAATTTTCTTACCTTTTTAGCTCTTCTGAGCCGAAGGCTCAAAGAGCTAATGCTATGGCCATTTGTGCGGTGTGCGTAAACTTTTTAGAAAAAGGGCTATAACTCAAGAACCCCTTGGCCAATTTTTCTCAAATTTGTTACAGGGTATCATTGGCCCAAGGGCTTTCATACATACTAAATAGGGGGATGTGACCCTTTAACAAGGGGAGATAATCAGGAAAATACAAACAAAAGTAGTGGTTGCTAAAAAATCGTCTTCTCAAGAACCACAGGGCAGATTATCACCAAACTTACACATAAGGATGAGGATATGTTGTAGATTAAAAATTGTTCAAGTCATTACCCTGGGGCAAAGGGCGTGGTCTCAAGGTCACTTCAAAGTTAACCTAAATTTAAAAAAAATTTAAATTCCTTAAATCTTAGATATTTTAGTCATTATAAGGACTAGGATCATCAAATTTTGACAGTTGATGCATCTTAGGACCTTGTGTCAAGTTGTCTCAAAAGTAGGTCACGGTGACCTACTTTTTGAATTTTGCAGGTATTTATTTTAAAATTAATTTTGATGCATATCTTGGACACTTTGAAGCCTATGATCATCAAAACTTGTCAGTTGGTGGATCATGGGACCTTGAAATGCGTCAACTGAAAAATAGGTCACCGTGACCTACTTTCTGAATTTTATGGCTTATCATTTATAGATATATTTTAAGTTGTTATTTCAAATACCGAGAGGTTTCGAATCATCAAATCTTGTAAGTTGATGCATCTTGAGGCCTTGAAACATATTTATGAAAAAGTAGGTCACAGTGACCTACTTTTTGAATTTTGCAGATATTCAAATTTCACATTTCCAATTTTAGATGCATATTTTGGGCACTGTAAAACCTAGGATCATCAAACTTTGTCAGTTGATGCGTCTTCAGTCTTCGGTTTGTGTCGACCAAAAAGTAGGTCACCGTGACCTACTTTTGGTATTTGACAGCTAAATTACTATATTTCAGACACTATTTGACCTACAATCATCAAACTTTGTCAGTTGATGCATCTTGAGTCTTCGGAGTGTATCGACCAAAAAGTAGGTCACTGTGACCTACTTTTGGCATTTGACAGTTATATTTATATATTTCAGTCACTAATTGACCTACAATCATCAAACTTTGACAGTTGATGCATCTTGAGTCAACGGAGTGTGTCGACCAAAAAGTAGGTCACCTTGACCTACTTTTGGAATTGGACGGCTATATTTATATAATTCAGATACTATTTGACCTACAGTCATCAAACTTTGTCAGTTGTTGGGTCTTGCATGTTTGAAGGGTGTTGACGAAAAAGTAGGTCACCTTGACCTACTTTTGGAATTGGACGGCTATATATATATATTTCAGATACTATTTGACCTACAGTCATCAAACTTTGTCAGTTGATGGGTCTTGCATGTTCGGAGTTCGCTGACCAAAAAGTAGGTCACCATGACCTACGATTGGAATTTGACAGCTATATTTCAATATTCAGATACTAATTGGCTTAAAATCATCAAACTTTGTCAGTTGATATTTCTTGGGTTCTCAAAATGTGTAAACCAAAAAGTAGGTCACATTGACTTACTTTTTTTGAATTCTTAGGATTTAACTAAAGATTTAGAATACTAAGAGGCTAAGAATAGAAATGGTGGGGTTGTACAATTTATCAGAAGAGCGATTCTAGGCCCTTGGGCCTCTTGTTTATGCTATATGATATTTTATTCTATTAACTTTATTTGGTTTTGTCATCAGGAGGCAATCATCAAAATCTCCCAGAAGATTTTCATCAAAAAGAAATTCTTCAAGGTCACCAGGGTCTGGCAAAAAACGGTCTACAAGTCCTCAGCAAAGTAGATCATCTGCAAATCGCTCTAAAAGTCCACGGAAACTGACAACTAAAAGAAACTCGGTATCACCTAGGAGGTCAAAATCTCCAAGACGAAGGTCAATCTCACCTAGAAGATCAAGAGGAAGATCAGGTTCTCCAAGGAGATTAAAGTCCCCAAGAAGATCAAGGTCATCAAGAAGATCACCACGGAGACGATCCATCTCGCCAAGACGATCCAGATCACCCAGGAAATCTATTTCATCTCGCAAAAGATCAGTTTCTCCTCGAAGACGAGCCCCATCCTATCGATATAGGTCTCCTATAAGAAGACGGCTGTCTCCCCGCCGTAGAAGTAGGTCAAGGAGTCGATCCAGGAGACGTTCTCCAATAAGGCCAAGACAGAGGTACAGTTGATATATACATGAAGCTTTCTTTTTTTTAAAAATTGCAGTTAAGACAAACAAGTCTCTATATTTCCTGTCAATTTCATTGTACATTGATACATGCAAACAAATGACTTAAAATAGTCAAAATCAGTATATTGAGAGAAAAAAGCTGTTTGATTCATGTAGTTTTAAAGTAATGATATATTTTTTAAAATTTAAATAACTGACTTTCTTTTGTATAATGGTAGATCAAGGTCTCGTAGGAGTCGCAGTCGAAGAAGAGGAAGAAGCTCTAGCTCCAGAAGCAGAAGTAGAAGTAGGAAGCGTAGCAGTAGCATAAGTAGAGGCAGAAAGCGAAGCAGGAGCACAAGTAGGGGCAGGAGACGGAGTAGAAGTATTAGTAGAGGCAGAAGGCGCAGTAGAAGTCGCAGTATGAGTAGGCAGCGTAGCAGGAGCAGACGACGTAGTGACAGTCCTAGAGGCAGACGACGAAGCAGAAGTCGACGTCGCAGTAGGAGTAGATCTTAAAATTTCAAAGAAAAGTTTACTGTCTTGTGGATGAAAGTAGGACATGAGCCATGTGTGTGAAAATTTGTCATTTACTGTTTGTTTTATAATACATGTACATAAATTTTGTATACGTATCAACTTCATTGAATGTGTAAATCAATAGATATGGTTGATTTATTCAACATATCCTTTTTGAAATTTTATATTCATCTTAATGTACTAAGTAAAGCCAAAACTGTGTGATGCGAATTCTTCATCTTTAACAACAAATACATGTACATTGAATGAGTCAGACAAATCTCTGCTATATGGACTGCTAGTACTCCCTGTTTACACACTTTAAGCAACCGAAGACGTTTCAGAATTACTTGAATTATGGGAGAATGAATACAGCAGAAGCAAAAGTGTTTTTATCCCATGCGCCCATTGCATTTCATTATTTCCCCTTGATTCAAACACGATAGATGATTTATTAACTAGATTTATATTTTGTATTTGATTATTCAATTTCTCTGCAATATAACGGTTTGTGAATTAAGCATAACACGAAAGAATTATGACTCTAGAATTTCATGTTAATTTTGGACATGCATCTTCCAGATTTATATCAACAACCAACAAGACTATGGACAAATGTACCGGGACTGTTAAAAATGTCACTGTATTTTCCTATCCATGTAGAATGATCTTTTCTAAAGTACATGTATGCATTTAAAACCATGTTTATCCTTTTTCTTTTTTTCTTCTTCATAAAACTATGAAACACAGAAATATTTTAGTTCCTTATCAGAAGTCTAAAGTCACCTAATCATTGAAGAGAGTTAATGAAATAAAATCAAAATAATTTCATTGATAAGTTTGTCTTTTAGATCCTTTGAAGTTTAACTCCATTATTTAGTCAGATGTTTAAATCAAACTTTAATAGATGTGTACATGTATCTGTAATTTATCAATAAATATGACAAGAAACTTCTAATTTGAATCAGCAGTGGTTTCAAATGAATTTTTAAAAAAAATAATTCATTTTTGTATGAAAAATATGGTTAAAGTTTAACCATTTCAGTTCTTTGTCCAATATCTGTATATGTATGTAAAAGTGTGAAGTGGTAAAGACAGGGATGTGTGCAAAATTTAAAAAAAAAAAAAAAAAAAATAACATGGAGAATTTTGTTTTTACAGTTAAAGATTTATGACATCATGTTCGTTCCTTTGTGTCATTAAATAGCAGGAACAATTTTCATTATCTCACAATTTTTACAATGACATGAATGTTTTTCAATAAATTCATTGATTAATGCAATGCTATTTTGCAGTATCTTTTTTAACAGATTAGATTGTACGTTTCAGTCTGATGCGAGACCTGTGGATTCTGTTTCTTCAAAGATTTTTGTGTAACCCTGTCTAACCCAACACGGGATGCATCATCCTGTCGAATCATGACAGGTTACCCTTCATGTAACGAATATTTGTACTTGTTGGTTGAAGTCACCTTAAAAGGCAATTTGACACAGAATTGGTTATAATGAATTAGTATTGTTAAAGTAACAGTCTTCGTTATGAAATTAATTTTTTTCCGACAAATTTTCTAATTCTTGTCCAACACTTGAGTTTCACTGTGACCTAATGTACAGTAAATTTACCTGTACAACAAAGGTTGATTATTATGCCCACCTTTGAAAGAGGGCAAACTGTTCTGCACCTGTTGGTTGGTTGATCTGTAGACCAGGTCTTGTCCGCTCATCATCTTGAGAACCCTTTGCTTGACGAATGTCGTCAGACTTGGTACACTGGTACATCTTAAGGAGTAGATGACCCCTATTGATTTTGAAGTCACATGGTCAAGGTTCAATCCAGTCTGGACATAGGAGATACTGTCCACTCGATATCTTGAGAACCCTTTCCTTGACAAACATCAAACTTGGTACATCGTAAGGAGTAGATGAACCCTATTGATTTGGGGTTTCAAGGGTCAAACTGGACATGGTAATATATTGTAGTATATATATTGGAGAGAGGAGAAAATCTTTTGGCTGGACCGGGAATCGAACCCGGGACCCCTGCATTACTAGTCAGGTGCTCTAACCACTGAGCTGATATCCACGGTCCATATAGCCCTAATTACTACAATATATTGTCTCCTATATTTTGAGAATCATTTGTTCAAGTGACACCAAACTTGGAACACTGGCACATCCTAGAGAGTAAATGATCCCTATTGATTTTGAAGTCGTGGTCAATCTACACTGGACATATAGGAAAATATTGTCCACTCAATAACTTGAATTGTTTTGGCATCACTATCAGTTAAATGATACATGTGAAAATCCTTTTCAATTTTGCACCATATGGGGCATACATGTTTCCGAAACATTTCTTGTTTAAGAAATTAAAATTTTGAAAATGCATGAGGCTATGAATGGAGCTTTGCGTCGGCATACTTCAAGTGCATTAGAGCTTCATGATAAGTATGCCAACCTGAAGTGAAGAGCTCTGCATTCGAGCTTCATGATAAGTATGCCAACCTGAAGTGAAGAGCTCTGCATTAGAGCTTCATGATAAGTATGCCAACCTGAAGTGAAGAGCTCTGCATTCGAGCTTCATGATAAGTATGCCAACCTGAAGTGAAGAGCTCTGCATTAGAGCTTCATGATATAAGTATGCCAACCTGAAGTGAAGAGCTCTGCATTCGAGCTTCATGATAAGTATGCCAACCTGAAGTGAAGAGCTCTGCATTCGAGCTTCATGATAAGTATGCCAACCTGAAGTGAAGAGCTCTGCATTAGAGCTTCATGATATAAGTATGCCAACCTGAAGTGAAGAGCTCTGCATTCGAGCTTCATGATAAGTATGCCAACCTGAAGTGAAGAGCTCTGCATTCGAGCTTCATGATAAGTATGCCAACCTGAAGTGAAGAGCTCTGCATTCGAGCTTCATGATAAGTATGCCAACCTGAAGTGAAGTGAAGAGCTCTGCATTCGAGCTTCATGATAAGTATGCCAACCTGAAGTGAAGAGCTCTGCATTCGAGCTTCATGATAAGTATGCCAACCTGAAGTGAAGAGCTCTGCATTAGAGCTTCATGATATAAGTATGCCAACCTGAAGTGAAGAGCTCTGCATTCGAGCTTCATGATAAGTATGCCAACCTGAAGTGAAGAGCTCTGCATTCGAGCTTCATGATAAGTATGCCAACCTGAAGTGAAGAGCTCTGCATTCGAGCTTCATGATAAGTATGCCAACCTGAAGTGAAGAGCTCTGTTCTTGACCGCGCGTTTTCAAAAATAAAATTTATTTTTATATTTACATTCCACATTCATATCTGTCAGATTTCCCCGCCATTAAATCAGGAGTGTGCTGAAATCTTATCCTCAGGAGTGCTGAAATCATATGATTTCAGCACACTCCTGAGGAGATGATTTCAGCACATTTCTGAGGAGATGATTTCAGCACACTCCTGAGGAGATGATTTCAGCACATTCCTGAGGAGATGATTTCAGCACATTTCTGAGGAGATGATTTCAGCACACTCCTGAGGATATGATTTCAGCACACTCCTGAGGATATGATTTCAGTTGATATCAAAGGCAAAACCATTGGAAATGTAAATATTCAGAAATGCAAGGTGAGGGAATCGAACCACAGGCACTTGTTTCAGTATATAAGTTATGATGTTTGTATACTAATAATAACATTAATAATAATATAATAATGTGTTATTATTAGTATACAGACTTATATACAGAAACAAGTGCCTGTGAATCGAACACCCGAAAATGAATACATTAACACAATTAATTCATACATGCAATAATTGAATTTTTGCTCTCAAAGAAAGAAAATAATTACTAAAATAATGATATCAACAATTGAATTAATGCACGCAATTGAAGAGAGCTATAATTCAATTAATGCATTGTATGAAAGTGAAGATAATCCACTCCGCTCCCCATTATGGGGAGCGGAGTGGACCGAAAACCCTTGGCTAGCGAAGATGAGTGTAGCGAAACGTCCTAAAATATGAACTCTGTGCGACCGTCATACTCGGCTCATGGACGTATTATTGTAGTAATATGCATAAATATCCACGTGCATTGATGGTTTGATTTGTTTGAAATAATGATCGAGTCGGTGCATGAATGTACAGCCGCCTGCCAAAAAGTTAACTTGCATAAGCGTTTCGTAATATAAATCGGGTTCGACCTTCGAAAAAAAATATTAACTTGTCCTCCTTCTTACTTTTCACTTCACGTGTTACAACATTCGATTCTCGTATTCAGCATGTTCAGCAAAAGAATGGATACCTAGCTACCTATACAGAACTGAAATAGCGGAGTGATGCCTAGAGACACTTTCGAGGATATCACGGCCGTGCAGCAGATGATATCATCATGTACAGGGGCCATACTCACCTCTTTGCTTGGTAATGACAACTAATGATTGCATAAGAATGTTTTCTTTCACAAACTGAGTATGAAGTACCATACTTTATGTATCATGATTAGCCATGTATCTGTTTTATCATTAGAGTTTCTTTTCTTTGTCAAATCCAATGCACTTTCTTATTTCACCTGCACAAAGTGAAACGGGAACTTTTGCAATATATAGAGATATACTTGTATAATACTGTAACAGTAAATACTACATTGTTCTGCAATATACTTTTATGAATGTAATCTTCTAAATTTCACATTGAGAAACCTGGATACATATATTTGTTCTGCATCAAACTCATTGACTGGAATTTCTTGGAAACCATCTTCCAATGTTTTGATCAAAGTGATTAGCACTACATGGCAGCTGGTCCGAAATATCTGACGTTTTCCTGGCTTTTTCAGATTTTGATATTTACCATGCCAGGAAAACATCATTGCGTAAACCAGAAATTTTCTCCACCTCCAGTTGGAGGCGGCATTCTCGGGACAAGTTTAAATACTTGCAGACCGAATTCAATGTTAAACTCACAACTAATCAATAAATCAAATAATTGCTTTTTGTACTTACTATTATCGGTTTCATGAGTTCTTTCATCACATAATCAGTTTTTTTATAACATTTTAACAAACTGTTGAGCTTTGTTTTGAGTCACATGGCTCGTTCGCTCAAATGACAAGGAAAATCCGGTTGACTACAATTGTGTGCTTCTGTTATCGAATTTTTGTGTGATATTTTCTTTTAATCTATATTTGTAAGTGCAAGAAGTATCGTTTTATTGATAAGTTGTGAGTTTTAACATTGAATTCGGCTCATAAGAACTACCTATATTTTAATAAGTATTGTTTCATCAATCTTCATTTTAAGTGTTAAATAAACATTTGAGTGGGTGGGTTGGTGATGTTTTCATAACAATAACACACACACTGGTCATCTCTGGTCCCTGCCTATGCTTATTAACACCTGTCAACTCTGCTTCCTGTGCTCAGGTAATGTCCAGCTACCTTTTATTCTTAATCTGTCTAGGTACATGTATTAACAAGTCTGTCTCCAATTGTCAAGCTATGCTATAGAACTGTGACCCTCTGGTAGGTACTGAAGATATTTTGGTCAGTTTCAGCAAACCAAATATATTTTAAACTTATGAAATTACATTTGATTATCTAATGAAAAATATTTATCAACAATTGATCCATATAATGAAAAGACTTAATTTATCTTTGCAAGAAATGTACAAAAATAGGAAATTGGACAGTTTAAATCACAATTGACCACATGGGGAGTATTGACCGGGATGGTTAAAACCACTGGTTAAAACCGGGGGCGGTTTTATCCGCCCAACCCTGTACTTGTTATTATGTAAAAAAAATAAATGCCTAATAAAAAGACAGCATTTAGATGTGCACAAAAGGTGGCAACATTTTACAATTTTAGAGACATTTGTCTGATTTGTAACTGATCTTAGATTAAGGTTTAGAGATATAATTGTAACTGTTAAATACATGTATTTTTATGATAAGGACATTTTGTAGTTACACCTTTTGATGTAGTGAAGATTCGCTTACAGTCCCAGAAAGTACCACTGGTTAAGGGAAAATGTTTTTTGTACTGCAATGGACTGATGGATCATTTGTGTACCTGTCTCAATGGACCGACAAACAATGGGTACTGGTACAAAAGGAAAGTGCCTGGACACTACAAAGGAACAGTGGTAGGTAAAATCTCACATGTATAATCAGGTCAAGCTTCTTCTGAAATGTAGCCTTCGAAATGTTCTACATCTTATGTTGATAAATTAAAACACATTTGTAGATTTTACTATAGTGTAAAGAAACTAGGCTGTTCCATGTGTATATCATTCTGATTTTAAATGGTTTGGGAGAATGGAAAATACTTGATTGCTGATAGTTTTCAGGCCAGAAGGAATTCTTTATGGCATTATTCATTGAAGTTATGAGCTTTAATTGAGGCAGTTTGAGTAAAATTTTATAGAAATATTGGCCATATGCGTTATCCATTTCCTTAATTCTTAACTGACTTTCTAGACCTGGAGGTTTTAATGCAATTGTAATTTTTTTTAAAGCAAAATTTGGAATATGAATGGTATAATATAGAAGCATATACATATATACATGTGTACATTTGTACCAATCCCTTCTCTACTTTTCTTTCTATGCAACATTGTAAATAATTAGAGTTTGCTAGAATAATTTAGCCATGGAAGAGGGTACCAAGGCCAATGGGTTTTATTGTTTTAATTTTATGTTGTTTTTTTGTTGGTTTTTTTTTGGTAATTTGTTAAATGTTTTTTTAATCACATGAACATTTTAAATCTATGAATTTAGATAAATGGTTTTTTGATGAAAAACTTGACTACTAGTTGTTTACTAATATAGGATGCCATGATGCAGATTTCTAGGCATGAGGGGTTTCGTTCACTTTGGAGTGGTCTGCCCCCTACTCTGTAAGTATTTACATTTACGGTAACAGGGCTCGAAACTAACTTTTCGGTCAAACCAGTCAGACCAAACTGATGGATGACATTTTCTGTCAGTCTACAGAGAAATTAATCTGTCCGCCATTTAAACTGAAACTTGGGGTAAATAAAAACAATTTATTGTTTGAATTGGTGAACTGTTCACTCCAGGATCAAAATATCAACTGTTTCTCCTGGTCATACCACAATCATTTCCAACCATTAGCAATCTACCCTGAAAGCTTCTTGACCGTTTCTCCTTTTTATAAACCCTGTCACACCTTTTCTTGCTTTTGTTGGAATCTTTCCGTTTTGATGAGTTTTGTGACAAGTTGAGGTCAACACCCTTTACATATTTTGTAGACCGGTCGTGGTAGCTCAGTGGTAGAGTGTTTGCTTCGTAACTGGTAGGTTATGAGTTCGAGCCGCACTCGTGCCATGGCTGCGTCAAACCTAATATGTAAATAAAGTGGTAATTGCTCCTTCGCCAAACACTTGGCATTTAGAAGTGAGAATTACAGGGCTTTCGGATGTGACATTAAAAGCGGAGGTCCCATGTCACCACAGGAGTGAAACATTCTCTAGGGAACATTAAACAAACATGTTTCCTAAAGTCACACGATACCTGGATTTCGGTGTTGTTTTAGTAGCGCTTAAATTAACACTGTTATTACCGTCTGTATCGCAAAACAATTTAATGACACTGACTGAATGTTTCTATAAATTGGAAATCGGAATCAGGACGAATTTTAAAAATCGATCGTTCTGCCTTTGGATTTGGGGTTTTATAACCATTTTAGATACTTCACAGAGAAAAATGTTTTATCTATTTTTCAAATAAATCTTTCAGTCGGATTTTGTAGATTCGGACTTATAGGTCGAGAAGTCAATATGTCCTCCATGATTTCTATTAGTCACAGACTGACGAAAATACACTTTAGTTTCGAGCCCTGCATTAAGCACATCATAGCTATTCAAATTCATGTACACCGGTACAGTGGCTTCCGAGTATAACATGATGCATGGGACATTATTTATCTCATTATAACCATTCAATCCAAAGTCAGCATTTTACAAGCTGACAATCGTTCAATGTTTTGATGTAGGCGTATTTATGAACATGAGATCATCTGAAATATTGTTCAATACACAATTTTTGAGATGTCAGCTCTTCTGTGGTGGAGGTATGTTAAGTATTCTGTTATCAGCTCTTCTGTGGTGGAGGTATGTGAAGTATTCTGTTGAAAACTTTGGTGGGTATAAGGTGTATGCACATATACATTATAGACTGGTTATGTAGGTCATAAGAGTTATGAAAATGTACATTTTGTTTATATCAACTGTTGGTATGCATTAGACTGATGATAGTACTAAGAATAATTTGTTTGAATTAGGCCATATGAAAATAAATATAGAATTATTATTTACTTCCTCTTCTACACGAGTGATACTTTTATCAAAGAAAAATGATTATCGATTTTTGTTTGAGCTATTTTATTATCAAATACTCAATTGGTTTGGCATTATTGTCAATTAAATGATGCATGTGTATAACCCTTTACAGTTTTGCACCAGGGGGAGGGGAGCATACATGTATATGTTTTAAAAACTTTTCTTGTTTTTACTATGTTTCAGGAGAAGGTTAGGTTACAGGGTTTGACATTTACTTTTTTGAGCACTAGACCAGTCGGGCTACTTCAAATGATTTTTGCTAGACCTGACCACTAGCCCCGACCAACTTTCCAGAAACTGATAGTTTTTCCATATTTAAATGTACTTAATTCAAATGACAAACATTAAGTTTGCATGAACTAAAACGCACTTAATTGTTAAAAAAAAAAAAGAGCTTTGGTCTCGTCATTGAATTTAATGCTTTCATTTTCAAACACATTTTCTGTTTCTTTAAATTCTACCCGGCATGGAAATTATCTAGTCCATTTAAAATAAAATGACCTCAACCGTTTTTTTTAAATCTCTATTTCATAAACCCTGCTTTGTTTCTTCCCAACCTTTTACTTTTTTTCTCTTGGGACATCTTTTCTTGAGGACGAGAAGTCGTATTTGAATATAGAGAAATTCCCGCACATATGTCAACACTGAAAAATGACTGTTTGCGACGTAATTTATTAATTTGATAAACACTTTCTTATATTTGATTCAAATAAACTGAGGTTTTTTTAAAATGAAAATAAATTCATCTAAAACATAACTTTACACACATTAACATCGAGTAGATGTCGTAAAACATCACTTCTGACCACGACTAATTTATTAGAACTAAAAATAGAGATTGTGTCATCATGCGGTTCAAAATTGCTCGCAAACTCTACAGTTATTCTTTTTTAGTTAAGAATAAAATATCTTATGGTTTAAAGTAAAGTTTCTTGTTTATTTTTTCAACATGACCAGTCGGACTAGTAAATCGACATTTTACCCGACCGGACCTATAATTTAGTAGACTCAGTCGGTCGGACGTGCCTTAGTGTCAAACCCTGGGTTAATTTTCTGTTAACTATGGTTGATTTTGTCAGTGATAAGTACGGAAATGAGAGGAACTAGGGGTATCTGACAAACTATGGGTATCTGATAATGGACAATGAGAGGAACTATGGGTATCTGATAATGGACAATGAGAGGAACTATGGGTATCTGATAATGGACAATGAGAGGAACTATGGGTATCTGATAATGGACAATGAGGGGAACTATGGGTATCTGATAATGGACAATAAGAGGAACTATGGGTATCTAATAATGGACAATGAGAGGAACTATGGGTATCTGATAATGGACAATGAGAGGAACTATGGGTATCTGATAATGGACAATGAGAGGAACTATGGGTATCCGATAATGGACAATGTATTTTGGTTGCAGTGCTCTTCATGGTACTGTTGGGCAAAATCATAGAATTTTATGAAATTGTAGTCTCTTAGCATCCTGAACATATTTGCGATTTATAAGAAAGTAATTTGTCAAATCTATGTTTGATTTTTTCAGGGTGATGGCTGTCCCAGCCACTGTGGTGTACTTCTCATGTTACGAACATTTTAGAAATCTATTTGGTTACTCGGCAGGACTCTCATCACAAAATGATTGGTGGAAGCCGATAATGGCTGGAGCCAGTGCACGGAGTAAGTTCTGTGCTAGGACTCATTGTGTATATATACTTGATGTTGCTTGGAGCGAGTGTTGTGCTTTTTACTCGCTGTGTACTTGTATATATACTAGATAGCGTTTTGAGTGAGTGTTTGCTTTTGGACATACAAATTTTTATATGTGTTCAAAATTAAGAGCAGAAATTTAATATATTATTAGGGGAATATCCTGATCAGCCTCACTGTACATCATGTATCACACTATATAGACCTTATATAGCATTGCTGACGCTTTCATCTATAGAAAACTGTATTAATGTTACAATGTTACTATTCCGCACCATCTTCTTTATTTTGTCATACTTTATATGTTAATCTTATTATTGTATAAATTATTTTATGTACGTTAAACCTATGAACTGTATGGTTCTTTGTAATAAACAATACATGTAGCTATAAATTAATAATGAAACAATTTTAAAAATGCTTACACTGAATACAGAAAAATTACCAAGTGATATTTCATGTGGAAGACATTGCAGAGCAGTTTTGATTGTCCTTTTTATTGTCAACAAACGTTTTGGGTTTGTGCTTTCTTTTCTGATTATTTATTTGAAGTTTGTAACAATTCATTAGATTTTTTCAGAGTAAATCTTACTTGTTTACTTCTCTTCATAGCACTTGCAGTTTTTGCAATTAGCCCCCTAGAGATGGTCAGAACAAAGATACAGTCAGAGCAATTAAAGTACAGCCAGGTACTGACGGCAGTCCAACACACAGTGAAAGAAGGGGGCATGGTCAAGTCCCTGTACCGGGGCTTCACACCAACACTCCTCAGGGATGTCCCATTCTCAGGTCAGTCCAAGCTACATATTTATATGCTGTAATGTGCAATATATACGGCATTAAGGATGTATAACACACCAGAGAAAACTTTAAATGGAAAATGGATGATTTTTAAATTCAATTTACAGTTATGTATATATAGTAAAAAATGCAGTTTTAGTAGAAAATTAATGGGGAGGAGGGGGGGAACTGAAAATCAGTAACTCACAATGAGTCCATTGAGCTAACTGGCTAGGCAATGTTACTGATATTTATTTTTTTCCATTTATTTTTGAAAGAAAGTCGGCCATTATGACAATGTGTTCTTCCTCCTTAAGAGGTGGTGTAAAGGTCATGTAGAAATACATGTCACATACAAATGTTCTGATAGCAGAAAATGTATAGTATTATAATGCTGAACTGTTATTTCTTAGCTGACTTGCAATATTTCTAAATTTAATAGTTGATTGTACTGATCATTATTGTGAATTAATCCTGTTCTTCTGAACATGATTCAGCTCTTTACTGGTTTGGATACGAGGGGATGAAGTCCATAGTTATCAAGAAGTCTCCATCACACAATATGACGTCTGCTGAGAGTTTCTGTTGTGGAGCTGTCTCTGGAGGGGTAGGTAGAGGAAAATGACACACAAGTTTCGTTGACAAAAATGCATGCTCAGGATGAGTTTTTCCATTAAAATTACCTAATTGTAAATAAACAGTTTTTGTGGAAGTATTAACACATTTCTTTACTTTTTCAGATTGCTGCTGTACTAACCTTGCCTTTCGATGTAATTAAAACTCATCGTCAGATTTCAATAGGAGAAACACGGAGGAGAGGTAAATATAGTCCAGTCATTTAAAATAGCCCAAAAAATTAACAGACACGGGGGAGAGGTAAATATGTAATAAGTATGAAAGTTATTGTAGTCATGATAAATTAACAGACAGGGAAGAGGTACATATGTGATAAGTATGAAAGTTATTGTAGTCATGATAAATTAACAGCTTAGTGCTCTGAACATGTTACATTAATAATCACAAAACCGAGTCACATGATTGGGTAAAGGTAAGGTTGCAGCTCAGATGTAGGTCACAATGGCCTCATCTTGGAATTACATGGCTATGCATAATGAAATAATTTCTAGATTATATCTTGCACACTTCAAGAAGAAGCTTTTGAGCTGATGCTCCATAGGGAGGGAGCTGTACTCTGATGTACCAAGCAGTAGGTCCTGGTGGCTAATTTTGCATGACATGGCAATTTAATGTATTTTACACTGTGGGGACTAAGGTCATAAATTTTGTAAGGGTATTTGTGTTGGAGGAGAGGTGAAACATGGATTACTGGATAAGTCATTTCCATCCCTCTAATTTTTATATGCCCAGGGTGGGCAGGTGCATGGATACCCAGAATGGGGCCACTATATAGGTGCATGTATGCCAAGGGTGGGGCCACTATATAAGTGCATGTATGCCAAGGGTGGGGCCACTATACAAATGCATGATGGTTAAAATAGAGAACATGGATTATAGATAAATTTACACATGTAGTTTTTATACCCCCCCCGAACGAAGTTCAGGGGGTGAGATAGGAATCGCTCTGTCTGTCCGTCTGTCTGTGCAGATTCGTGTCCGGGCCATAACTTCTTTGTTCTTTGACTTAGGCATACCATATTTGGCACACAGGTGGATCACCATGAGATGATGTGTCAAATACCTTCATGACCTCTATATGACCTTGACCCTTGACCTCAAGGTCAAAATTAAAAGTTTTTTACAATGGATTCGTGGGCGATAACTTCTTTGTTCTTTGACATAGGTATACCATATTTGACACATGAGTGTATCACCATGAGACAATGTGTCATATACCTTCATGACCTCCATATGACCTTGACCTCAAGGTCAAAATTAAAGGTTTTTACAATGGATTTGTATCTTTGTTTTTTGACATAGGCATACCATATTTGACACATGAGTGTATCACCATGAGACAATGTGTCGGGTACCTTCATGACCTCTATATGACCTTGAACTTTGACCTCAAGGTCAAAATTGGTTATAGGGTTTTGACAGTCATACCATAAGACATGGGTGTATCACCATGAGACTATGTGTCATGTACATTCATGACCTCTTTATGACCTTGACCTTTGATCTCAAGGTCAAAATTATAGGTTTATGCCATGGATTTGTGTTCGGACTATATCTTCCATTTTCTTATACAAAGGCATACCATATTTTTACACTCAGGAAAGAGGTAATTTATACCTATTAACAACACCCTTTGGGAGATTGGGGTAAGGGGGGGTATTCTTAGTGAACATTGCTCACAGTACCTCTTGTTAAGAATGATGACATTCTGTTCTGTTTCAGGTTCCCAAGAAGTAACCTCAACTCTGCGCCTTATTATACAGTTGTACTACAGAGAAGGAGCACATGCCTTGTTTGCAGGTGAGTCTTGTCCAATTGAATATAGAGTCAGGAGTTCTGTGTGAACTAGCAATGTATTATCTTCATATTTTTGAGTTCCTATACTGAAGGTTGGGTGAGAGGAGGGGATGGGGTATTCTCATTGAAAAACAAAACTGATGCCATTGTGATGATAATATGTAATTCTATATCGGTTTCAGGTCTGGTTCCTAGAGTTGTGAAAGTCGCACCTGCATGTGCCATCATGATTTCTTCATACGAGTATTTCAAAAACTTTTTTAAAGCCAGAAATCGAGAACTACGAGAAAATAGGATGCACTCTGCTTGAGCAATAGAGTAACGCGGTTCATTGACATGGAAACTTTTGGTGCTTTTTATATTTGTATGTCTAGTCTTTGAAATGACTTGTTTGATGATGATTTGAATCTTCTTATCTCATTCTGTGCGTAAATTATGAAAGGTACTGCATTCCATGATTTTTAATGAAATACAGGCAGCACGTAAATTCGCGTTATGGTTTTATATTATCAGAATGTCAGCAATGTTATGAATTTCAGGCATAATAAGAAGTTTTATTGTTGTTTTAGGGGATAATTATTTTCGGGGTTTGAGTAATTGTCTACTTATTGTAGTTTTAAACAAAATTAGATCTTTTTCTTCACTATCTGATGTGAGTATGCAATTAACAAATTAAGATTAAACAGTTAGTGCATGTAATATTATCTGACATTTCTAACATGATACACGTTTACTTCCTGTGATAAAATGAAATATTTATAAATTGCACTGACCCACTAAGTGGTGTCTATGTAATGCATGTGATTTCCTTTGTACAGAGTCCCACACGTTTCATCAGCCTCATTATCTTAATGATCACTCATGACTCATAATCACTTACATTGATTACTAAATAAGTATGAAAATGAAAAAAAAAATATACCGTACATGATGGATACGATATTTACCTGTAGTATCTCTTTGAGTGACTTGTTGCTTTTTGGGGTTGTTTTCCTGTCACACAAAGGTGATGAGAAGTGATACTGTGTATTAGATATAAGCATGCTCAAGTTGGTGTGTGAAAGAGCGGGTGAGTGCAAGAATGTCAAAGTGTGCATTGGGTTTCCTGGTTTGTCTGTAGATATTTTTTATTATTGTAAATATTTGATATGTAAAATTTCATGTCCATATTTATGACAGTATTTATTTAATTGGCACAAATTGAGTGTATTGATTGATCGAATGATTTTTGTATTCAATACAAATTTCTGTATATACTGCATTATTGAAGATAATTCAAGATTATCTTGAAGATATTCAAGATAATTCTATATGGGCCTAACATTTTCTTTGTAAATAATTGCCCAATACTGTGAGAATGATTTCCGTAACATGGATTGTGTGCAAGTAATTCTTGTTTATGATTTAATGTTAATTGCCAAAATTTTTTAAAATCAAATCAGTACATGTAAATAGCCAAAAAGTGTTATGCGGAGCAGTAGCAGTCCAATGAAAGGGGAAGTGTGTAATGCTTTCCTTTATTAATAAACGATTTAAAAGGAGTCTTGAATTTCTTGGTATTTAACGACGAACTTGTTGGTAATTCAGTCGATGTCAATTGATGTTGATACTGAGATTCTCCTGGGGAGAAGTGTGGATTCACTGCTGAGAGAAAATGCAACTTCATGAAACTGCATTGAAAAGTAAAGATGTAGCTGTCAGCAGATCATTCTGAAGAACAGTGGTCTTTGAGATTATTAGTCCACCTGAGCTAAGCATCTTGGGTGTGTGCAAATGTAGGGTCGCACACTTTAAAGAAAAAAAGCTTAAGAACCTCCAAACCAGAAGAGACAAAATGTGTTAAAGCTTCTTTTAATAATGAATGGTGATTTTGAATTGTTAAAATCATGCCTGCCAGGTCACATTAAGGGGTTGAAAGGGATCGTGAGTTAAAGCCCCGCTCGTGCCATGTCCGCATCAAACCTGAGATGTTAAAATGGGTAGTGATTGCTCCTTTGCCAAACGCTCCGCATTTAGAAGCAAGAATTGCGAATCTTTCAGATATGACCCTAAAAACAGGTCCCTTGTTGTGGCAGGTGTTGGCACAATAAAGAACCATCACTGCTACGGTCCTGAGCGCTACATATAATTGTCTTGTGTACGTTTTCTCCTTGGACGGTAGCAAATTTGTGTGAAGTTAGGTTGAAATTGGCACATTGGTTCTAATTGTGCTTGAAAATGAAAAAGTTTATGCCAGTTTGGCATGCAGATAGACAGACTCCACTCAAAACTTGTTTAGAAAAGCTCCTTAGCTCATGCGAGGTTAATTAAGCATGACTACCATCAATAGCAGGACCAAGTGGACCATGAAGCGCCCAATCAATATAAATGCAAACAATTGAAGATATAATTGATTATTTGAAGACATTAATCTGTAATTCAATTCATGTACACAACAATTGAACTCTTGTTCTCATCAATTGAAATGATGCACACATCAATTAAATTATTGCGGACAATAATTTATTTGATACGTGCATCGATTGAAATATTGTGCGCAGAAATTGAATTGACGTGCGCATCAATTATTGTTCACATCAATTCTATTGATACGCGCATCAATGTAGTGGAATTATTGCTCACAAAATTTAATTTAGACATTGGTATAAATAGTTCGGTGATATCTTTAATTCAATTGAAGGTATCTTTGATTATTTACAACGATTTTGTATAAGGAATTAATGCGCGCATCAATTCTTTTAAAGAGGGCAACAATCCGATTAAAGAGATCATTAATTTAATTATGGATTGTTAAATTCAAGGTATCACTCATTGAATTATTTCTTTCTCTCCCAAAGAATTATCGCACGCATCAATTGAATTAATTGATATTTATATCAATTCAACTGAAGAGGGTAATATCTAATTTAATTATTGCGCACATTAATTGATTTACTGCATTTGAATCGATGCGCGCAATAATTCAATTAAAGAGGACGATAATTCAATATGAATTCCTGATATCTTCAAATAATTAAAGATTTCTTCAAGTATTTAAGTTTATGTTAATTTGGCTCCCAATAGTGGAGTAACGAAGGAATACTTGTGATGCAGGTGAGCATGGAAACTTGCAAGCCACTTGTTTATGTTGGCATTGAAAATAATATTCCGGATGGCCAGCATTCAGGAGCTGCGTGGGATGTTCTCTGGGCCCCACTGGATTCCTTTACAATTCTACCATAGTACGTGTTCGACCCAATTTCGTGCTGTATTTTACAGGTCTTGTTAGCTTACTGCGTGGTGTTCCAAAACGTGATTTCATTTCTTCTTGATGTCCTATAAATTAGTATCGGAGATGTACGTGTTACCTGTCGAAGCTACCCGCACAGGTAAATCGATGACACTGATGTGAAATGAAGCGTAGCAAACTCATCCCCTTATATACCATACGAACCCTGATACATATAACAATAGAATATCCAACTAATATGGCGGATTAGCAGAGAAATATGGCGGACATATAGAATTATACTATATTTATTAATTCATGTCAGCTTTAATATCTTAACTTCTCAGAAACCGCAGATCCACACCCTCAATCTGAACTCGATATAGAAGAACAAAATTGAAGAAGCATCTTCTTAAGGATTGGTGATATAATTTACAGACAATGTCGCTCTCATCGTAAGATCGTGATATCAACAATAAACACTAGATATATAAAGCCTTCCTTATCTTGTTACACCACGCATCGTCCCTTAATCTACCTTCCTCGACAATCAACATGAAAGGCTTTTGCGTCTATGCCCTCTGTTTGCTGTTTACAGGTTTGTTTTAGTCCTATAAATATTCAGTATCGTGAGTTAGAATTAGGAAAGGGAAATAATTTTTATTGTTCCCGCTGGGATACATCTTTCCTATTAATGGTGTGTCCTATTTCTGTACTTTAATAACATGGAGTCTTGGTTCTTGTCTCTTCCTAGTTTCCATCTGTTCGGCCGCCTCTTTGAGTGGATGTGCAGGACAGACATTCTCTTGTTTAGTCAATCCTTGTTCGGTTTCAAAATGTTCGTACCCGAGAGCTCACTGCATGTAAGTGAAAACAAAAGCAAATCGAGCTAGCATTAATGACAACGAAACACCAAATACCCGGATGTGTTGTGTTAAAATGATAGTTGTATTGTAGAAATCAATTGCGGAATTATAGAATTCAGTAAAGCTTTAATTTAAAAAAAAATATACTGTATGGAGCGCCAAATTAACATAAACTCAAATAATTGAAGATATCTTCAATCATTTGAAGATATTATCAATTCAATTATTGCTCTCTCTAATTGAATTAATGTGCGCATTAAATCAATTATTGCTCTCATCAAATGAATTAATGCGCGCTTCAACTGAATTGATGAGAGCATTAATGTGCGCATTAATTCAATTATTGCTCTCTTCAATTCAATTAATACGAGCTTCAATTTCGTAGAAATATTGCTCGTAATGATTAATTTAGAGCTCGGTATAAATAATTTGATGACCTCTTTAATTCAATTGAAGATAAATTTAATTATTTACAATGCTTTTGTATAAGGAATTAATGCGCGCATCTATTCTTTTAAAGATAGCAACAATTCAATTAAAGAGATCATTAATTAAATTGTGGATATGTTGAATTGAAGGTATCTTTAATTATATAGTTACTCTCTCTAAAAGAATTATTGCTCTCTTCAGATGAATTAAAGATATCACTTGAAGGGAGCAATAATTGAATTAATGAGCGCATTAAATCAATTATTGCTCTCGTCAAACGAATTAATGCGCGCATCAATTCAATTATTGCTCTCATCGATTAATTTAATGCGCGCATTATATCAATTATTGCTCTCTTCAATTGAATTGTAGCGCGCATCAATTCAATTGTTGATATCATTAATTCATTTGAAGAGATCATTAATTCAATTAAAGCGCGCATCAATTCAACTGAAGAATCAATGTTATCATTGATTCAATTAATGTGCGCAATAATTCAGAATTGAAGATATCATTAACTATTTGAAGAGATGTTTAATTAAATTGTTGCGCGCAACAAACGAATTGATGATATCTTCAAATAACTGAAGATGTCTTCAATTATTTGAGTTTATGTTAATTTGGCGCTCCATAATACGCTGCTAATAATACAGAACAAGTAGACGAAATGTATAATTTTACTAAAAACAACTTTATCGCTAATATTTAACACAATGGCATGGCTTAGTCTACTCATGATCGGTACGAGTTTAGACCGGCGCTATAAAAATTCCCCAATGAAATAGCAACATTGTTCCATTACATTCGCTAAGCTGCTGTTATTTTCTCATCTGTAGGGCGAACTATTGCGGAGGGTGTAATGCCGAATGGTACGATGGACACACCAAGCTGACCGATCTGCAGTGTTCAAGCACAACACACTGAAATAAATGTTTTCATTATGCATGCTTTTGTTACCTTTATGAACTTTTTACCTATTCGCTCACTTGTGACCACCTTTGGGCTGCAACTGCTCAGTGATCATTGTGAATTCTTCGTAACACGGGTTTTAAACCCCATTCCTTTTTTGATTATCTATGTCCATGATACCCTAAATAGCATTGCTGAAATAGAACCATAGAGTAATTTGAATCAAAGTTGTGGAATTATTCATGGAGCGCCAAATTTTAAACATACATGTACATTCAAATAATTGAAGATATCTTTAATTATTTGAAGATTCCATCCATGCATTTGATGCACACAATTCAATTAGAGATCTCTTTAAATAAGTAATGATACATGTATCTTCAAATTTAAGTTATTGTGCGCATTAATTGGATTGTTGATAGCATATCAATTATCCTGCCGAATTGATTAAATCAATTCAATTTATGCCCGCAATAATAGCATTGTACTCTTCAACTGAATTAATATCATAAATTCAATTGATGCGCACGGAGAGAGAGAGAGAGAGAGAGAGAGAGAGAGAGAGAGAGAGAGAGAGAGAGAACATAAGAAATATCTTGAATTCAACATATCCACATTTAAATTGATGATTTCTTCACCTGAATTGCTGGCTCTTTAAAAGAAATGATGTGCGCATTAAATCATTATACAAAATCGTTGTAAATAATCAAAATATATTTTTAATTGAATTAAAGTAGTCATTAAATCATTTTTACCAGGCTCCAAACAAAATTTTGCGTGCAATAATTCCACTACATTGATGCGCACATGGATAAATTATTGCGCGTAATTATTATTTTAATTGATGCGCGCATCAAATGGATTATTGCACGCAATAATTGTATGAACGATGTCTTCAAATAATTAATTATATCACATACCAGTTTTTTACGTTTATGTTATTTTGGCACCCCATTGGAATCAGCTTGGAGTTCATCCCGTCGGAATAGTATCCGAAGGTGCAAACCGCTGATGTTTTTTCATCTTTATATTATTTTATTAAGATGTAATAATATAGGGTTATTGAACTTATATTGGTGAATATTGGCACGAGTTGGCTGTAAAAATGCACGAGTTTGCGAGTGCATTTTGACAGCCAACGAGTACCAATATTCACCTATATAAGTTCAATAACCCTTTTATTATATAGCTAAAGTATTTAGTTGTTAAATTATATCCCTTTTCACTCAAACTACTCCAAAATAGACGATAATTCATCAATATTGGCAGTGTGCAATAACGGCATGCATTTCTTAACTGTTCAATATTTTGCATGAAGCAAACTGATTTTGTAAATGAATACATCATAATTCATGTACAGTAAAACATTTTGCTTAAGTAAATATCAAATACCGGGTCTGTCAGATTCGGAGGACCGTCGTCTGCCATTTTGGCTTGTTTACGTCGTTACGGTAACGTCAATATTGAACGCTCATACTCGGAATGTTTCGGGCGCATACAATTTACGCAATGCAAAGTTCAATAAATTCTCAGGATATTGAACGCTAACATTCTCTAGATTTTACGCAGATTTTATATTAGACTATTTATTAGCTATATAATAAAACAAGAATACCTGGTACCTTTTTATGCCCCCTTCAAAGAAGAGGGGCATATTGGTTTGCACCTGTCGGTTGGTCGGTAGACCACATGTTGTCCGCTCAATATCTTGAGAACCATTCACTTGATGATAATGATATTTCATATGTGGGTTGGTTATGAGTAGAAGAGGACCCCTATTGTTTTTCAGGTCAAGAGGTCAAAGGCCAATCTACTCTGGACATGGGAATATAATGTCCGCTCAATATCTTGAGAACCCTTTGCTTGAAAAACATTAAACTTAACACACTGGTACATCCTAAGGAGTAGATGACCCCTACTGATTTTGAGGTCATATGGTCAAAGGTCAACGGTCAAACTGGGCATAGGAATATACTGTCCGTTCAATATCTTGAGAACCCTTTGCTTGACAGACATCAAACTTAGTACACAGTTATATCTTCAGGAGAAGATGACTCCTATTGATTTTGAGGTCACATGATCAAAGGTCAAGGGTCAAACTGGACATTGGAATATACTGTCTGCTCAATATCTTGAGAACCCTTTGCTTGACAGACATCAAACTTGGCACACTGGTACGTCTTCAGGAAAAGCTGACCCTTATTGATTTTGAGGTCACATGTTTAAAGGTCAAGGGTCAAACAGGACATTGGAATATACTGTCCGCTCAATATTTTGAGAACCCTTTGCTTGACAGACATCAAACTTAGTACACAGTTATATCTTCAGGAGAAGATGACTCCTATCGATTTTGAGGTCACATGATCAAAGGTCAAGGGTCAAACTGGACATAGGAATATACTGTCTACTCAATATCTTGAGAACCTTTTGCTTGACAGACATCAAACTCGGTACACTGGTACGTCTTCAGGAAAAAATGACCCTTATTGATTTTGAGGTCACATGTTTAAAGGTCAAGGGTCAACCTGGACATTGGAATATACTGTCCGCTCAATATATTGAGAACCCTTTGCTTGACAGACATCAAACTTAGTACAGTGGTGTATATTCAGGAGGAGATGACTCCTATTTATTTTGAGGTCACATGGTCAAAGGCCAAACTGAACATAGTAATTTACTGTCCACTCAATATCTTGATAACCCTTTTGCTTGACAGACATCAAATTTAGTACACTGGTACATCTTCAGGAGAAGATGACCCATATTGATTTTGACGTCAAAAGTCATTTGTTGAACTGGACATAGTAATATATTGTCTCCTATATTTTAAGAATTATTTGCTTGATTGACACCAAACTTAGCACACTGGTACAGCATAAGGAGTAGATGGCCCCTATTGATTTTTAGGTCACATGGTCAATTCACTCTTGACATAGGAAGATATTGTCTGCTCAATATTTTGAATTGATGATAATACTATCAATTAAATGATGTGTGTGTATAACCCTTTTCAATTTTGCACCATGGGGGGCATATGTGTTTTACAAACATCTCTTGTTCTTTAAATGTTTGACAGAGTGCTTGAATAAGTTTTCCTGGAATAGTACAGCATAATTACTCGGTCTTCACTCACTCATGATGTATAATTTTTGTCTTCACTCATTATGTATAATTTTAAGTATTTCAAATAGAAGGGAAATATAAGGAAGTTACGTTTAAATGCTTTGGGTCATTATGTAAATAAATCTAATTAAAATCAGATGTTAGATCCGATCACATACTCATGTAGCGAGTATGTGAGCGGATCTAACATCTAATTTTAATTAGATTGTATGTAAATAGTCCATGTATTTGAGGGTAACATTGAAAATTTTCACCCCGAGAAAATCGTGATCGACCAAGGTGCAGTGGTGGACAATGGTTTTCTCGAAAAAAAAATTGCATATTACTCTCAACTACATAATAAACTTTTGACATTATTGTACAGCTGGTGCTGTCATCTTCCTCACGCTCAAATACTTATAGACATAAAATCTGCATCAGTCTTAACAAACAAATATACGATGTTCGTTAGTTTTTAAAGTAGTTAACGTTATTTTAAATAGCAATGGCAAAGAATTCAGCGGACATGAAATCAAATGAAATTTGACAGGCTATTCTGGAAGTTTTCGTTTTGTGTCCAATTAAAGGATAAAACTAAACAATTCTATCTGAAATGTAATCATAAACATAAAATAACATCTCGTATTCTATGTAGAAAAAAATATCTTCGTATTCACTTAAAAGGTTCCTACACAGACGAAATGGGATAATGAATTCTAGAATCCATCAACTGCAAGATGAAAATTGTAATTCCAATTTGTATCGGATTGCAATCCATGTCTAATGTAACACGCATCTGTTTACAGTGACGAATACGGTGATCGGGGTGGGTGGGGGTGGATTGGTTATATAAAACATGGCCTCTCAATAGATCGCAGTTCATTTTCACTCGCTTCAAGTTTACTCTGCACCCGACTCTTTCTCAATTATCGTCTATAAGAAACATGTTGAACTAGTAATCCTAATTGTTCGCGAACAATTAGAGGGCTTTCCACCTACAATGATTTAAAAAAAGATATTTAAGAATATTTTAGATGATGTTAGAAACTCAAAAAAACCTTGAAAATAAAAATAATAATTTTCACGATGACCTTGACCTTTGACCTTGACCTCATTTCGAAGATCAAAGGTCATCGGTCTTAATGCAAGTGATCTCATGTCTTTATTTATATTAATTTAAAAGCTATAAGCTTAAAAAATGTTAATCAAGACATTCAGGGGCAATAATTTGTTTAGGGGTTTCGGTTACTTTCAGTTAGCTTCTCAATGCTAAAAATACTTTGAAACACCTTGAAAATGGAAAAAAATAATTTTGATGATGACCTTGACCTTTGACCCTGACCTCATTTTGAACATCAAAGGTCATCGGTCTCAATGCAAGTGGTTCCATGTCTCTATCTATATTAATATAAAAGTTATAGGCTTATATAATGATATTCGAGACTTCCAGGGGCAATAACTATGCTTATCCCTTCCATTAATTTCTCAGTGCAAGGGGGTTTTACTCTGAAGTCATTAGCGAAGGTTTCATGTCTCTATGACTTTCGCTTTAGTAGTAGTGATAACAAGCTTTTAAATGCGAGTCTCCCAAATTCACGAAAGGGTCAAAGTTCAAAGTTATCATGCATAATATCTGAATCAATCATGAAGTCAATACTTATCGATATAATATTTCAATGCTATCTTAAGCAGGGAAAAGAGTATAATAAGTGATATTTTCTGGCCTTTTTGGATGACCTTGAACTTTGACTTTGAATAATTTTCAAGGTCAAAGGTCAACGATCCCATTCCAGTTGGTCCCGTGTCTCTACGATAAACCGTTCTCATGTTGGACATTATTTACGAATAAATCGTAAAACCTAAGGGGCAATAACTCCCCTGAGGGGTCTTCGAATCCTTTTGATTGATGCCCATATGAATCCATCTAAGTCTCCTCTATGTTTCAGCAAATGTTTGACGCTCCTATCTTTTACGATTAAAGAGGTATGGAGCGCCAAATTAACATAAACTCAAATAATTGAAGATATCTTCAATTATTTGAAGATATCATCAATTCATTTGATGCGCGCACCAATTAAATTAAAGATCTCTTCAAATAATTAATGATATCTTCAATTCTGAATTATTGCGCGCATTAAATGAATTGATGATAGCATTAATTCTTCTGCTGAATTGATGCGCGCTTTAATTGAATTAATGATCTCTTCAAATGAATTAATGATATCAACAATTGAATTGATGCGCGCTACAATTCAATTGAAGAGAGCAATAATTGATATAATGCGCCCATTAAATCAATTGATGAGAGCAATAATTGAATTGATGCGCGGATTAATTCATTTGATGAGAGCAATAATAGATTTATTGCGCGCATTAATTCAATTATTGCTCTCTTCAATTGAATTAATGATATCTTTAATTCATTTGAAGAGAGCAATAATTCTTTTAGAGAGAGCAACTAAATAATTAAAGATATCTTCAATTCAACATATCCACAATTTAATTAATGATCTCTTTAATTGAATTGTTGCTCTCTTTAAAAGAATTGATGCGCGCATTAATTCCTTATACAAAAGCACTGTAAATAATTAAAGATATCTTCAATTGAATTAAAGAGGTCATCAAATTATTTATACCGAGCTCTAAATCAATTATTGCGAGCAATATTTCTACGAAATTAATGCTCTCGTCAATTTAATTGAAGAGAGCAATATTTGAATTAATGCGGGCATCAAATCTATTATTGCTCTCATTAATTCAATTGATGCTCTCATCAATTGAATTCAAGAGAGCAATAATTGAATTAATGCGCGCATTAAGTCGATTATTGCTATCATTAATTCAATTGATGAGCAGTAATTGAATTGAAGCGCGCATTAATTCATTTGAGGAGAGCAATACTTGATTTAATACGCGCATTAATTCAATTAAAGAGAGCAATAATTGAATTGATGATATCTTCAAATAATTGAAGATATCTTCTTATTTGAGTTTATGTTAATTTGGCGCTCCATAAAGAGGAGTAGCGATAACAAGGATTTTTACGTAAAGTACAATAACTCCGTAAAAGGTCAAAGGTCAATTACGCAGGGTCACATGTGATCATGTTTTGAGATGTTGATTATGATGGGTTATAAAACTATTCGACAAGTCTAAAGATGTCAAATTATTTTTTGGCGGAAAGAAAAGAAGGAAGAAAATAATAAACAGAACAATATCAATAGGACTTTCCACAGAAAGGTGGAAAGCCCTAATTAAACAACCATCACTATGATATACTAGGTACACGGTTTCATTATCACAATGTTATGTTACTTGTTGATGCGACACGGCACTGTTTATCAATGATTAATAATAACAAGAGGCCCACAGGCCTTATCGGTCACCTGAGTACTAATGAAAAGGTATCACTACTCCCACAGGCCTTATCGGTCACCTGAGTACTAGTGAAAAGGTATCACTACTCCCAAGGGCTATGAAATCTAGAAAAGAATTGCCGTTCTGAATATCTAAGCTAAATTTTAATGTTCAGCAACAGTATAAAACAAGGTCTGTTCAGGGGCGGATCCGGGAATTGCGGTTACGGGAGGCGCCACTTTATGTGGCAGGGGGTCTGGGGGTGAAGCCCTGGTGGGGGCCCAGGGGGCGAAGCCCCAGGAAGCTCCTGGATTTTACAGATTTTATAAGGCTTGAAATATATCTCATATTGAGTCTTTTGTACTATTTTCTATCATTTTTTTTATGAGGTGAAATTAATAAAATGACGCAAATTTTAAGGGTTTTGGGAAAACATTAAGTTCTCCCAATAAAGTAATTCAAGAAATCAATAGATTTTGTCATTCATTTCTCCTGGAGTAGAATAAATTATTGCTTCTTACATTGTTTTGTACATTTTTCTAATCAAGATACCACGATTTACGTCAAGATTGGAAATTTTAGGGGGGCGTGCGCGCCGGCTGCACCCCTGCCCTTAAATCCGTCACTGGTGTTCTTAAAACTTCAATGCCCTAAAAAGTGCATACACTGATGAAAGGCTTTACATAATAAGATATACACCACTATGTATTATCATTAAATGATATCACTACTCTTGACCATACCTAAAGTCAAAACCCTTGTATTAACATTAAAAGATATGATTAATTTGGACCCATCCTAGAGTCAAAACCCTGGGTTGTGAAAATTCACCATTTTTGTACATCCTTTTTTGCTATTCCTTTGTATGCACTTATATTTTATATAGTATCAGCAAACTTAAAGAAGTTCTTCAAATCATTATTATAATTTTGACACCACCCTGAAACTGAACCCTTACACCAAGGATTATGCAATTTACAATTTTGGTGAAGGACTACCTGCTCCTTCTCAATATCCATTTAGTTTCAATTTAGTATGAATAGCAAGATGTTAATTAAATGTTTTACACATAAACACTATATACTAAGTTTTACCTCGCCCTGGGTCAGAGCCCCTACCCCGGGGATCATGAAATTTACAATTTTGGTAGAGGCCTTCCTGCTCTACATCATAATTCATTTAGTTTTTCTTGAACATGTGCAGTTCTAGAGAAGGCGATTTTTTGCCCCACCCCTAGGGCCCCAGGGGTGCTGGAGTCCTGTAATTTACAATCTAAGTGCCCCTGGTTCCAAAGATGTTTTATACCAAATTTGGAAAGAATTGGAATGGTAATTATCAAGAAGTCGAACTTTTCTATTGTTCATACATTTAATAACTGACCATTTGGGTCAAGCCCTGATATCAAAACCCCTACTCCTGGGATCATCAAATTTACAATTTTGATAAAGGACTACCTGCTCTTTCTAAATATCCATTTGCAAAATGTAGTTTCAATATAGAAGATGTTATTCAAGTGTTGTACACATAAACACCATAAACTAAAATTGGCCCTTCCCTGGGGGTCAGAACCCCTATCTCGAGGATCATGAATTTACAATTTTGGTAGAGGCCTTCCTGCTCTACATCACTATGCATTTAGTTTTTCTTACACACGTGGGGTTCTAAAGATGTTTGAAAATTGGTCAATTTTGGGCAGTTTTTGTCCCGCACCTAGGGCCTAAGGGGTGCAGGAGTCCTGAAAGTTACAATTTATGCCCCCCCCCCCCCATGTCCCAAGGGTGCTTCATACCAAATTTCAGAAGAATTGGAATGGTAGTCATCAGGAAGAGGTTTTTAAAAAATTTAGAGATTGGCCTTCTATCGGTATAAATATATTTTATCATACCGGTAGAAAGTCAATCTCTAAAGCTTATAAAAAGCGTGAAACGATCACATGAATCAAAAGAGGAATTATATAGACCGAGAATTTATACATTTCAGAGAAATTATTGTCACAATTTTTTTTTATCAAAATAAGGGGGAGGGGGTATTATCCATACTTCAGGTGCCTGTATTCACATGTGGTAAACGCAAAATCTTCGCCCGGGAATGCAGCCATCATGATAAGATTTGCTTTGGCGGGCTCCGATTTAGGGAGAATTCCTTAATTCAAACTAATAAAAAATATTGGAAAGAAATATCTGTTTCTCTTTGAGAGATATCTCTTTTTTAACGATTAAAGAGATATCTCTTATACTTTTAGAGAAATCTCTGTAGGAATTCTTAGAGAGATATCTCTTTAAGTGAAGGAGGTATATCTCAACGTAAAACAGATATCTCTTGAGTAATAGAGATTTCTATGTATTTTGTTGACGTGCTCCGGTGCGATTTCACAATTTATGCAGTATTTAGTATTCTAACAGTTGAAGACATACAAGTTATCGCTTGGCTTCCTATTCGTGTTCCAGCAAAACAACTGTTGGAGTGAAACACATTTAATAAATTGAATTTACGCGGCTCGGGAATCAACCAACCAATGTCACCACAGACCCTTCTCACATAATAACTTCTCTCTCCAGCTAATTTCATGTTTTGTTAATAACTATTTCTGGTAGTCGATTTTTCATCATTTCTGCTGATAACACGTTTCATTGAAAAAACATTTCACTGGTATCTGTACTATTGTCACAAAATTAATCCTGTAGATCCGGAGAATCCGTATGTTAGCCGCAACATGTTTAATAACCATGGCATATTATTACGTAGATAAAAATCGTAGGAGTGGAATGGACAAATCGTTAATCAATCTTTTAAAAAAAACAAAAACAAAAAAACAAAAAAAACTTAACAAGCAAGTCATTATGTTATGGTGGCATATTTCTGCCACCACGCGTCAAATGTTTCTGATGACTTGTCAGAAAATATTTATTATATCTAGGAACTAAAATCTTAAGAGCCACTTATTACGAAATCGTATACATGTTTTAAAATACATTGTGACAAATTATATAATAATTTATGTTGAGTTGTTGAAATAAAACAGTCTAAATCCTCTTCCAGAAAGTCGAATTTTTGTTATATTTGTCTCGATAAAGCAGGTACGCGCTTTAAAAAAGATGTTACATCAACGCATTCAAATTGAAAAAGCCCCAGATATATGGCAGCACATTTCTGTCATAACTTGTCAGACAATTCTTGTCAAATAATGAAGACTTAAAAAAGTACGGGGACCTTTCAGTGTCGTGTCTTGTTCACTAACCATCAACATGCCAACACAACTTTTGAAAGATGATATTTGTTGAAAGTCGCGGAAAAGATGTCAACAAGATGTAGATTTTATGCTAAAAATAAATAGCTTTTGACGATATCTTCCCATCTAATTACAACAACATAACATCTACAACCAAGACGAGAAAACATATCGTTCAGTGCATAAAGATGATGACTTATTGAGTTTAAAAAGTCGACTAATTGTTAAAATCAGTGACATATCGACTTCTTGATATCAAAATGTTGATGTTTAGTGAACAAGACGAAAATGAGAACGAGGATTTTTTTTTCTCTCGACAAGTCGACATAATCATCTGAACAGTCGAAATAATTATCTGACAAGTGACAGAGATATGGCACCCTACAAGATGGTAGATTATGCATACTTAACTCAGCAATTTTGACAAATTTGAACAACGTTCTATGTGTCATTTTATGTCTTTGGGAGACATTAAGTACAATTAAAAAGTTAGAAAATGTTCTTTCCACAGGGGCTAAGCCCGTTTTGGGGCCGAACTCTGTGATACCATAAATATAGAAAATATTTATGGTATCACAGAGTTTGGGCCCAAAACGGGCTTAGCCCCTGTGATATAATGTACTCAAAGTCTGTGTCATGTCTTATTGAGTCTCCCATCCTTGACACATTACTAGTCTTGGTCATCAAAACGCTTTTTACCACCACTCGTTGATGAGGAGAAGACTACCTCAGTGATACTTTGAATTGACAGCCAGGAGTGGACAGAAATCCTCTTCTAAGATTTTTATCTGTGATATTTTGTGTTGACAAGTACGACAACTCTTACAAGATTTTTATCTGTGATATTTTGTGTTGAAAAGTACGACAGAGGTACTATTAATTGATTGGATATTGTTTAACGTCCCTCTGGAGAATATTTCACTCTTATGGAGACGTCAGAGATACTATTACCACAGGCACCTGAAGTATGGATATTACTACCCCCCCCCCTTTTTTTCATAATTTTTTTTGGTGGCAATAATTTCTCTGAAATGTATGAATCCCCAGTCTGTCTCATCCCTCTTTCGATTCATGTAATCGTTTCACGCTTTTTGTAAGCTTTAGAGATTGGCCTTCTACCGGTATAATAAAATACACAAGGTAAGAAACAAAAATTTGTAAACAAACAGGGGGTCCCCGTTTCGGGGCACATTTTCCAAGTAATTACAGCGTTACCTAAGGAATTTTGGCGAGCGGCAGGTCGGGGAGATGTCATACTACAAGTCTCTTCAACTCACAACCCATCTCATCTCTTTTATTTGACAAAATCTTGTGTGCATTGATCGGACAGGGCTTCATCTCTTCCACTGGTAGCCAAAAAGGAGGTCACAGAGCACGTCGTGTGATTGGTCCGCGAATAATCCCGAGACCCTTCGGATGATCCCGAGACTAAGCAATGTCTTTGCGAACCAATCACACGGCGCGTACAACAAATTCGTACTCTGTGATCTCCTTTTTGGCTGCCAGTGGAAGAGATGAAGCCCTGTCCGATCAATGCACACAAGATTTTGTCAAATAAAAGAGATGAGATGGGTTGTGAGTTGAAGAGACTTGTAGTATGACATCTCCCCGACCTGCCGCTCGCCAAAATTCCTTAGGTAACGCTGTAATTACTTGGAAAATGTGCCCCGAAACGGGGACCCCCTGTTTGTTTACAAATTTTTGTTTCTTATACCTTGTGTATTTTATTATACCGGTAGAAGGCCAATCTCTAAAGCTTACAAAAAGCGTGAAACGATTACATGAATCGAAAGAGGGATGAGATAGACTGGGAATTCATACATTTCAGAGAACTTATTGCCACCAAAAAAAAATTATGAAAAAAAGGGGGGGGGGGGTTAGTAATATCCATAATTCAGGTGCCTGTGACTATTACAAGATCTTTCTGGCGCATCGTCTGCCGACATGTTTTTC
Source organism: Ostrea edulis (assembly GCF_947568905.1). Lineage (NCBI taxonomy): Eukaryota > Metazoa > Mollusca > Bivalvia > Ostreida > Ostreidae > Ostrea > Ostrea edulis. The sequence continues at coordinate 74,276,618 of NC_079169.1, forward strand.
CTCACCGAAACCCCACAACTGCATGGACAACAACCGTTTCTCTGATGTAAATAATTTATTTACAGTATTGTATACATTGTAGAAAATTATCTTTCTTTAACAACAACAATTTTCATGGGGTGGGGAGGGGTACGTGTTTTTATTTTTGGATAGCTTGCATACTTAGAAGTAAATTTCTACACAAATTAAGGTAAAGTTGTTTATAAATGAAACTTTATGGAACTTCGATGAAATCGAACCTCTCTATCAACGTGTTGTTTTTAACTATATATGCAGTTTACACACTACGGTATGATGTTAGATATAGGTTAATTTTGCAAATCTCAACCCTACTTACTCATAAAAAGTCCACACCTTAAAAGCATATTAACTCGTATTTTGACAGGTATGTATTCGAATTCATGACGTAGAAAATGTAAACACTTGTAAAAGTTGATTTAGAACTCGAATTCTTCACTGGAAATGCACATGAATGGACCTTCGCTTTTCTCACACCGATAAACCTTGCCAAACCGGAAACGGAAGATGCCCCTGCAGCAAAGACCAGCGCCGCATTCCGTGCTGTCCGAACACTTGGCTCCTGTCAACAAGTCATCAAAGAAAAGAAATGAAAATACAACTCGACTCATTAATGTAACTGATTAAAAGCAACCCGAAAACTAATATCCATAAGTTACCTAATTGCTTGAGGAATTCTGGACCAGGCTTCAGCTTTTCAACGTTTCTGCAAATTCCAATCCCACGACCTTTGAAAAATCAAAAATAGTTAATGATAAAGACACATACATGTATATGTATTTTTTAAACGCAGGAAACCAGAAAAATACAATATGGGAAAATGATATTACCCATCAGAATTGACTGTTGTCGGTCCTTCAAGCATACATTCTTCGCGTCACAACACTGACTAGTATGTCCACACTGCTCGTCGGTTTCAACACACTGAAAACAAAATTACGTAATAATGTACTGTACCTATCTTAACCAATTCAATCCCCCACTCCATTTGGATCCACCACTAAACACCCCAATATCCAAAGAACATGCAATTTAGACATAAGTATGGGAAGGACGGGTACAGATCAGTTTCTTGGAGTCCGAGCTCGGTGTTCAAAGAGGGCGTTATTTAAAGATTGTACATTTCATTATGTTTAAGTGGCAAGAACATAAATGTATAAGAACGATAGCGATAATTGTATTTTTTTTTTATTGCTGAATATTGTAGGAGTACTTACTGCACGCAACGTAGAAATGATAAATGTTTTCTTAAAATTTTCAAGTAAAAGACCCAAACTTGGCTGATGCGCGGTACAGTAGAACGTGCTGGACAGTATTAAATCTATTTCCCCCTGTCATTTAGGATTGATCCGGACAATTATCTGCCATATTGTGTCCAGTAATAACTGCAACAAATGTCATTTTCACCCGTGATGGATGCTTTAGAACATTAATGACTTCACTTTTTATTGCTTCGCCTCAAAAACTGCGGAAGATAACTACATCCTCTGGATATGAGATATGGAATATGTCCTACCTCTTCAGAAAGATCAATGATATATCGAGATAAAGCACAACATTATTGGCATGTTTAATGCTGGCAGAGATTTATACAAGCAATAATGGAATCGGTTGACGTTTTGAAATTGTTTATTCAATAAAAATAGAATGCTTACCACCCGTTCCATTATAAAATACATGTAAATTCAACATGCAGATAACGATATATGGTAAGGGCTTAATTTGGTCCCTTAAAATGTGCAAAATCTAGTTTATTATTCTAATACTTCAAGTTTTTGTGATGGAACTATGATTAGGTATTGTATCGTCTGCTTTTGTCTTCTGACTTCACCTTTTTCAGTGTTTTTTTTTTTTTTAAATTTATTATTATTGTTTCAAAAACATCGTGCGACTTTGTAAACCTTCTTCTGTGCTCATGAAAACTGGAAATATTTTTGATGTTTCACTGAAGGATCAGCTCCATTTTCCCCTATTAATAATATACATGTAATGCACTATTTATGGACCAAACGTAAACTTTGCTTTAAACAACGAAAGTAATTTTAAGAGGACAAATTAGTGTCATGTGGGGAACATGGATTAAATTTTAAAGAATTTGGGGTACCTCGCTTTCACCTTTCTTTGTAGGAAAAATAAAGGGGGGGGGGTGTCAAATAAAATCTCCTGTACTATTTTTAAGTTTTAGCGATGAAACTTGACACTAAGTACAGTGATATATACCTAGCATGAAGGATGAATCCTTTTGTTTGGGATGTTTTGTGTCAAGATCACAAAAAGTAAGAGATATTTTCTGGCTGATATGTCACATGCTACTGGAGCTTTATAAATGATACTTCACATTACAAGTCTCTATCAAAAATGTACAAACCAATGTTTCCAATTGTATTGAGGTCAAAGGTCAATGCCACCACCTCAAAGGAGGTAACTTTGACTTCGGGATGTTTAAAATGTGCAAGAGAAATTTGACTCTAAACGGGGACCTACAGTCACTGAATTTGTTGTGATTTTTAATAATTTGAACTACATGTGTCTGAATGACTCAAATGCCCACTCCCTGGGGGCAAATCAAAGTGGATATCTTCAGTTGGTTTTGTTCAAGGAAGTGAAGAGATTACATGTATTTATCAGTTACTCATTATCATGTTTGGCATAAAGGTTTTGTTAATCAAATATGAACTCCCAACTTGTAACAAATTTCTATTTTCAGTTTTAGCAGTCACACCCATTCACCACATGACTCCCATATTTACCCCAGTCAACCTCTTCATCATACATGTACCAACCCATGGTACACATATGAACACCTAATTATAAAGCGTTCTCGATTGAAAGCTGGGTAACCATTCTTTTACTTTCAGTATCAGCAGCAAAACCCTTTGACTCTAAAAACAATCCCTGACGAGGCCTTCATTTAACCCGGACAGACAACTATATGCCCCTCCCATTTTCACAGGTGGGAGTATACAAATAAGCTGAATTCAGAAAAATGTATGATATATGTAAATCATATTGAGACATAATCTCTTTAAACCTAAATAATTTAAGAAGACCTGCATGGGGGATTCTTTCACTCAGACTGTTAACTGTTTAGAAATAGTATGTACACTAATATTTCTATTTCAGTGTTCCAATGAATGTACAAAGTTGATAAAAAGAAGTTTGGAAATCTGGCTGAGTAAAATCGAACACAAGCTTAGCACAACACAGATATGGATTCAAGTCTCATAACCACGACAGAATTAAATTAGGTGACGCTTTTGCCATGATCCGTTTTTTGGTATTAATTTTCCGTACTAACGAGAATTTTCCACAAGTATGCAAATCAAACGACACTCGCGATACCCCATTCATTAATATAAGCGACAGAAATGAATAGGGGAATTATTTATCCTTGAAGGATGTGATTTCCTTAGAATACATACTAATCTTTCATCATTACCGTGTGCATTTCATCAGAGGGGTTTCGCCTATCACCGTGGGTGCAAATTGAATTTCGACACTTACGAAGTCTGAACACTTTCCCCTGTGAAGACGGATTGCTCTTGGTTTTCTGTAATCAGAACCTATTCAAATTCTGATTGAGATCTGCATATTATTCAGTGTTTAAAAAAAAGCATCGAGGGGATCCAATGAAATTGATTGTGGAAACGGAATTTTAATATGGAGATATACTTTTTGCAAGGATCTTGCATAAACAGAATCATCCATGCATCCTTATTTGAAGCATAACATCTCGATATGCTATAAACTCAATAGTATTTTGGCAAGAGTTCTTCATGTTAGTTTTTTTTATGTATTAAGAGTCTATGATTTGTAATAGGGATAGTTTATTGCACAAAAAGATCCAAACATTACGGTGCAAAATATCTCACGTGAACGTGACTACAAATACCCCACGTGAACGTGACTACAAATATCCCACGTGAACATTACAACATTTGAATTGTGCGTTGATTCGAATGTCCTAGAGGGCAAATATTTTGTGGAATATTATGTTTAGTCTCTCTGTCCGCAACACTAAATGTTGTCATATCATTACAGACTTCATACATAGTGAAAAGAAAGTCAACGCAACTTGAATGATGAGAGTTATTTATGTAGGTCATGGCCAAATTTCCATTCAATTGGCCACACCCAATAACATAGCGGTTCATAAAACGACTTCTTTCGAATAACAATTATATAGAGGAAAACGAAACATTATAGATACTCTGCCACACTAAACAAAGAAAATACGAGGCAGACGATAATACACTAGTCTGCGGATTAATTTCAAAATGTACAAGTATATTTGATATGTGTTTATGAAACTATGACCACGTGGCCAAGGCCTATAATGGTATTTTAAACCCTTGACCTTAAGATATGACCTTCATGATCTGATATAGTTTTTATCATGAATTTGTAAAATCAAGTCATTACTTTTCCGCAGAAGAAATAAACTGAAAACTTTTATTTTGGTGGTCTGATGATCAGGTGATCTCCTAGATTTTGTTTGAATGTACCATTCAAAAAAGTTTTCTAACGACTATAGACACGTCAACAGCTGTTTGTGAAAAGTCGCATATATTGACCTCAAGGCCGTAGACAAGTAATGAGTTCTTTATCGACCTGTTAGATTTAGCTTTCGCGTTTGATGCCAGGCGTTTGGCAAATGAACACTCACGACCTATCTTAAAGGTACATACATACATGTATATGCTCCAATTTTTATGCTAGATTTTAATTAAGATATCAATACTACGGTATTCTATGTATACAATGAAATAGAATTCTATTAGATATGCATTAAAAAAAAAACTACGGTTGTACATGTTGAGATTTCAAGTTTCCGAAACGAGCTGAGTGGTAACCACGTGACTGTCTTATTAGCACATCACGTGCTATTTTCCCATCAACTCGCTACCCTTTAGTGTCACGTGATCTAGAATATAAATGAATTTAGTGTGATACGTCGTTATCTTCACCTGTTTTCATTTTAAAAAGGATTATTGGTATGGACTATATTTTAGCATGAACTATAAAGGATTATTGGTATGGACTATATTTTAGCATGAACTATAAAGGATTATTGGTATGGACTATATTTTAGCATGAACTATAAAGGATTATTGGTATGGACTATATTTTAGCATGAACTATAAAGAAAGGTGAAGATAACGAACAGTGATCAATCACATAACTCCTATAAGCAATACAAAATAGATAGTTGGGCAAACACGGACCCCTGGACACACCAGAGGTGGGATCAGGTGCCTAGGAAGAGTAAGCACCCCCTGTCGACCGGTCACACCCACCTTGAGCCCCATATCCTATAAGTATTGTACACTCAAACAAAGGCCAAGTATCACTGGTGATGACAAAGGTGTATACCAGTGTATGTTCTTATATGCTTTTAAACTATTGCTAGTATTTTATTTAGATGTTGCAGTCTGTGATTTCTAGATTTCAATGTTATCAATGTCTATATCAATAGTCCATAGATTTATATGTAAATGTACCATTTATTACCTTCTTATCTCTCCACAACAGAATCGGGGAAGGATATAGTACTTACTTGTTTGTGTGTTTATGTTTTCGCTTTAAGCTACAAATCTCATCGGATTTTTATCAAACTTTCAGGAAAGATACCTTAAACATGTTCTTAGTTCCCATCGGTTATATAAAGGTTATGGCTAAAAGTATCAAGGTAGTCAAAATAGAAATTCCTAAAAATGATTATGTACAAGATTTGTAAACCGTATTCCTCTTCCCCTTAATGTTATCAGATTTGCTGAAATTTTATCCCGCATTTAGACCTTGGTTCTCATGGTTTTCAAGGCTACAGATAAAAGGTCAAAGTAATTAGTAAGGAAATTCCGAAAGTCTTCGTGCACAATATTTAAACAGCATTGTTTATGCGCATTTTGTCAGACTTGCAGGAATCATACCCAGTATGAAATATTTGGTTCCTATTGATTTTCGATGTCGCAAATAAAAGATAATGGTCAATGGAATGAAAATTCCGAAGCTTCTTCTAGACGAGGTTTATTTTCTCAACCAAAGTTTGCCGAACTTTTAGAAATGGTACTTTACATATAGATCTTTGTCTCTATTAATTTTCGGTGTGAAATTCAAAAGTTCATGGTCACTGTAAGAGAAATTCCAGAAATTGTGTGTACAAGATTAAGCTTCATATTTTATCTTTTTTCTCTCGAAGTTTCAGGAATTATACCTTTTATACATTCCTCGCTTTCTATTGGCTTTGAAGATTACAGATGAAAGGTCAAAGTCAGATAATTCAAAACTTTCTCGTGTACAATATGTTTGATACATTTTCATCTAAATTTTATCAGACTTGTAGGAATGTTATAATTACTTTGCATACATATCGTGCCTTTTATTAGTTTTCAAGGTACATGTACTTTTGTATCCAACTTTCATTGAATAAAGATACGGATTCCTGGGCCGCGTTCAAGATCGTAGCGGCTACGTAGGGCTCGGTAGCGCTACAATCTTGAACGATGTGCTAGGTTAGCCCCTACGTAGGGATAACAAGTGTTAATTCATACAGTGCGTTCAATATACCTAGATGTCTAGCCTAGCAGCTAGGCTAGCCGCTACGATCTTGAACGCAGCCCTGGCCTATCAAGAAGGATCATAACTTAGGTCATTGGACAAGTCATTTCCTGTAAACCAGTCTCTGTCGTTTATTTGATTTTAAATGCATTTCAAGAATGCTTATCTTAAATCCGGGTCTTGGTTCCTTGTATTTTTTGAAGACTGAATATGAAAAGTCAATGTTACTACTTACTTATGTTTCTATCGCGCGATATGTCATGTTGCGATGGGATCTCGCGCTTTGCGGGGCCTTATTTTACGTCATACTTTCGCCTAACTGTAAACATTAAATACATTGCATGCTTATAAACATTGCAGTACGAGTAAATGTACATACATGTATTCAAAACAATTCAAAATAAAATCATACTTTAAAGAATTATATGGGCGGCGGAAAGGACAAAAAAATACCATACAGGAGAAAATAAACACTTGAATGACCATTAAAACTTAATGACATTAAATGCTGAATCAACGGAACTATTTGCAAAACAAATATACATAAAAGCAAAATTACAGACGTAATTGCAAAACGAACGGTTATCTTTGCAAAACGAACAATACATAAAAAAAAGTTCGTTAGGTTTTTATGTCTGTTCATCACGCGTTTATGTATCTTGATTTCAATATATGTACATGTGTATATATGGTAAGGAACCGTTTATCTTAATTTTATTGTCATTTATTTGCAAAATGTTGTGCATATAAAATTATTTGCTGTGTATTTTGAAAGTGGTTTGTCTTGTTTTGGTTTTTTTTAATGTATATTTGTTTTTGCAAAAAAAAAAAGGTCCGTTGATTCAGCATTTTATGTCACTTATTAAGTTTTTATGGTCATTGAAATGATACCAAGTGTTTATTCTCTCTTATATATATATATATATATATATATATATATATATATATATATATACATTTTTGCCTTTTCCGCTGCCCATGCTTAAGTCCTATCTAACGTCTGAGTTTCGGAAGACAAAAATATCATCTCTGATATCATATACCAGTAACGAAACAACAAAGTAATTAATCCAGGTAATCAATAAAAGATCAATTTTGAAATAGTTGATCTTGTGGAAAAGAGAGAGTTATCTGATGAGCATGCAACCCTTCGATAAGTAGTGAATATGACGTCCACAACGAACAACTTTGAATATCTGAACACTGATTTATTTCAGCAGTTAAGACACATCGATACTCGGACGTGTCATCACTGCCGATTTAGAATTTTGTGCTCATCAGTCTGTGACGTTCAAATATTGATTTCCGAAATCTCCAGAGAACATTATCTATCCTCGAATTTATCGTTGTAGTTCGAGAATTGATAGAGCTAATAGGGGAGAGAAAAAGTTTATGCACTCTTGCGAGTTGACAAAAACCGACTTTCCATTACCGACTAACGGGATAAATTATGTTCTGGATGTATTTTTCATGAAAAATCGCGGTGGTTTTCTTCTTCTTTTTTTTCAAACAGAAAGACATTTGATAAAAATTGGCATAGTATACCTTACCCGGAATAAATTCAAACAACCGTAAACCAGACATATACTTGATTTGCTACAGTGTACGAAATTATATTGACAGCCATGAAATGGTGTGAGTTACTTCTCAGTAAATATTATCCATTGACTAAAGGCATAGGCGTAGCTTGGGTTCAAATATTACCGAGGCAGGGGGTCTGGGGAGCGCCCCCTAGAAGCTATCGACATTTTAACAATGTAAAAGGTGGGGTTTTTTTTTTTTACCGAGGCAGCTGCCTCGGTTGCCTCAATGGAAGCTACGCCACTGCTAAAGGTTGTAATGAATTTAAGTTCTGATTGGATTTTTCAAAAAATGTATCAAACCTTAAAACTCATTCACTATTGTGGATGTCTTTGGTAACCGACAGAAGAAGGAAATATATTTAATATTAAATTTTTCGTCTATACTAAATCAAAACATCAACGCTTCACTAAGGAAAATCAATGAATCAAAGGTTTTTATAAAACACTAAATCAAGTTTTAAATAATGTTTATTTTGTCGAAGTATTTACTCCACTCAGATAAATAATCAAAAATATTTCCAAAGTTATGGATAATATAAGATATTTTATACACAAAAAGTTTTTTTCATAGTAAATCAAGGTATCAAATTTTCTACACCTACTAAAGTTTAATAATTGTAGCATCAAAGATGTTACAAATACTATGGGAATCAAAGTTTTATCATAGAAAATTAAAACACCAAGATGTACAAATGCATCCTGAAATTTATTCCTTGAATGCTATCGCTAAGAACACATAGATGAAGGTAATAGTATGCAAGTAGAATTACAGAAAGATAATTTCTTTAGATATTTAAGCAGAGATGAAGAAGAGGAGGGCTAAGTACATGTAGTATCGCTATGTGCATGTACAAAATATATGTCTACAGTCTTATTACTATTCAAGTATATATCAGAATTTTATTTCAAATACAATTTAGGGAAGAAATTAAATTTGATGGCGGAGGGCTATACAGATGAAAACGCCTGAAATATCTATATATCGGGGCCCGGTTGTATCAATATTTAATGTGACATTAAAGCCTCATTAAATTCAAAATATTTGATGTGACATTAAGTTCCGTTGTACCAAATATTTAATGAAAGGATCCATTCATTAAACGCTGGATTTGATGTACGGTCTAGGGCATCATTAATCGTTCATTAAATATGGCGAACAACATAATGTTAGAACATTTGGAAGAAAAAGAAGGGATCGCGCATTAGGATTCGAACCAGTGCAGTTAACAAATAATGGGACAGGCAGTCTATCCACTAGACCACACAGTGGTAAAGCATACACTACATGGGATTCGTTTAGCTGCAAAAATGTAGCCCTCTCCAATTTTTTTATTTTTATTCTGACGTTTTCTGGAGAGGGCTACAATTCCATAGGATCTTCGTAATGGTGCAAAATATTATTTTATTATGAATAACCTGTAAGAAGCTCCGTGTATTTGCCTCCACCCCTGCCGAAAGTCACTTTTCATGAAAAAGAGACAAATTCCAAGTAAAACATCTTTCATTTTGTTTCCAAAATGCTGGGTTTTTTTTTTACAATTATAAAGGTTTTCTTTCGGTTTATTTGTCGAAATTAACAAATCAAGATATTTGTCAATTTCTAACATTAACTATAGTTATATTAATACAGGAAGTACCGTCGGACCGTGCACTATTTTTTCGTCTAGGAAGATTTTACCATATTGACAAAATCACGTGACCATAAAAGGTGCAGACAAACTTCTTCACGAGTCTTTGAAGAGGTAAATTAATAGACTTAATTTTCGACTTCGGAAGTGTAACACTTTTGTGGGAAATAAAAATAGACTTTCAACATCTTTAAGTTTGTGTCTTAATCACGCTATTCAACGCAATAGCAAATTTTTAGAAAAAAAGCTCCAAGTTGAATTTTAAGTACAAAAGGGTCATGTTTATCACCACCTGGCTCACGAACCCAATATTCGTGTTTTGATCCTTCATTTTGTTGTACATATGCAAAAAGTATACTTTGCAATAAAAGTTTATAGCTTTTGTTTCCGTATAGTAATACTTCCTTAATCTACCCCATTTCAACATCACATCTCTGTGATGTACCCCCTTTTCACTATCATACCTCCTTAATCTACCCCACTTCTTTACCCACTGCGATATGAACAAAACATTTACATTTACGTGGTAATCCGCGATGAGGAAGCATCACATGACTCTATCTTATTTTGAAGAATTCAATGTGAAATATAAACCTTTCTAAAAACTCACAAATGGAATAAACCGCCAGAGATATTCTGAAAACTACTATAGCATTTTAAAATCTTTAAATCTGACATAAATAATGTCGAAAATGCACTAAGAATTTTTTTTGTTACAACTACATTCACTTTCTACATTAATTACTTTATATTCATTCAATCCTAGACGACTTATCCAAGTTACCTGTGGGAAAAGATAAAATACAACTCACATTTAGACTTCTTCGGTGAAGTTTCCAATTTTTTTGAAATAAGGGCCCATGGTTGTAATACTGGTACCAGTAGGACTCCACACCGAGGACAAACAAACAGATAACAATCACTCCGGGCTTCACACTAAACATTGTCAGTCTGTCTGGAAGTGTGTGGAAGAGAGAGAAAGAATGAAGACAGAGTGTGGGTTTCTCCTGTTGGAAGGCTTCTATTAGCTCTGAGAGAGAGCAGTCTGGGAGTGCTTTATAGCCCGCTATTGATCGCTACACATAGTTTGACAATACAAGGAATATCACTTTGCCTTTGATATACGAATGACCGGTTGTAACGTTTGAGCTACCGGTAAATATCTAGCATTAGTTGATTGAAATTTGAATGCATTTACTAGCTAATATATTGAATACCATGCCCACTGATTTTTGCTTCATCGATCGGCTGCTCACGTAGAGAAACATAAGTTTATACATATAATGCAGAAGTACATACTTATGGCGGTGTACATACTAGCACGAAGGTTCCAAAATGTTCTGTTTATTCATATACATTAAAATACCTTCAAATAAATATCTTCTTTTAGATTGTTTTGCTCTCGCTTTCTCCCCCACTTAAGAACACACCAAGTGCTGGTTAGTGGTCAATTGCACGCGTTTACGTTTAAATAATACAATGAAAATTTGTTATCCTCACGAAACATTTGAAGAAGTTGGGAAATGACTGTCAAATTTATGAACAGTAGTCGTCTGTCTGGCGAGTAGATAAGTACATAAGTATTTATTGTCGTTTGCATTTCAATTCTGCGTAACGTAAGCGTGGCCTATGACCTTATTCTGAAGATGCAGGTTCCGTTCTCCGTGCTTAGCCGCTTAGTATCAACCTCTCAAAAATAACAGTAACCAAAATCCACAGCACTTAGTCACATTAACTAGCAGGTCTACATGAGCATGTGATGTTCATCCTTTTTGACACGGCCACAATGATATCAGTGGGAAGTATTCTAATAATTTTATTTTTAGGTAAGAATTATTTAGATTAATATTCTGATGAACATGTTACATTATCAGATTAATTATTCTATATTCCTTTAAATATCCCCACCTTTTCTCTTGTTTTGTTTGGGAGTGGAGTGAGGAACCTTTGATTGATTGAAAACAAATTTGGTGGCAATTTTTATCAATTTATCACTTAAAGGAATAAAAATTGGATACATTATGCGGATAAAGAACAGTGTAAGCATTCAGGTAATGTGTATAACCAGCTTAGTCACTAGAACTTATATATATATGCTTCCATTCTACCCCCTGTAATAGTAACTTTGATATCTATACCTAATATTCATTGTGGAATATTGAAAGGTCGGTGTTTTTTCTTCTTCGAGAAATACAAGTTAACTGAAATAACTCAGGAATATCACTAAGAACATTTAATTAAGTCACCGGAAAAATGATGTACTGTTTAAATTTTTCTTTAAATGTCTAATATATATTTCCGATATACCGTGAACATTGATGCTATGACAAAAATTCAAAGAAAGCACGACTCGCCTAGTCTTAAAAAAGCCCCGTCCCTAGATACTGGATTAAGATTTCTTTCTATACATGTAATTAGTTCTGTTAAGAGGCAGACATACAGATCGAACCAAAATCATAACGATCTTACGGAAAGTAACAAGGGGGGGGGGGGTATTTATATATTTTAGTACTATAAATGTAGAATGTCACCATATTCTATTTCCATTTAGATCGTGGTGCTTCATCTGAGCACAATATTAACGAAAAGGTAGTAAACATTTTTCCAAGACCTCAATCCTGGCAAGCTGCTGAAAGAAACTGCGGGAAAAATGACGAAAAACTTGCTACATTCAAAAATGAAGAGGAAATGTTTCGTGTCGAACGTCAACTAAATAGCTTCACCAACAAAAGTTTTGTCACGTTTTGGGTTGGAGGCAGGGAGATTAAATCTCAGTGGGTGTGGTCACATGGTGAGTACATGTACGAAACGACTAGAGCATTGAGCGACAGTTTTACTGCACCAGACGGCCATTCATTTCAATCATGAAACAACACGTATAACTGGTTATATTTAAGCTGCAGAACTGTAGCTCTCTGAAAAAAATATTTCCGTCAAAATATTTTTTAAGAGAGCTACAGTTCTGCAGCTAGTTATATAATTTACATTTCCAGTGTTTTACCTTCGTAATCTTTCCCAATTGAAATGATAGTTATTTCCTCACTGAATATGGACAATATACGTGTGGATCTGGATAAATATAGTACGACTATTTCAACGGCTGGGAATATTCCGACAGAAACGAAAGTGAAATGTAAATATGAAGAATAAATTTCACTTTTGAAAATACATGGGGGTATGAACCACAGGCACTTGTTTCATACACGAGTCCCCCCTCCTTAATAATATCACTGTTAAGGAGGGAGGACTCATGTATGAAACAAGTGCTTGTGATTCATCGTACAAAAATATCTTTTTTCAATCTACTGCATATCCGTAATCATATTTTACATTTACATGCACTTTTTCTTACTTGTATGTTTTAAATATTCATAATCTCAAAGTGCATGAAAAGAAATATACATGTACAATCAATCAATCAATCATATACGTCATGGTATATATACACGCAGATCAGAGACCTCAGATTGGCAGGATTACCGGGTGTTTCCAAGGTAACCTGACGCTGGCGGTGTACACAGTTCTCCACAATAACCACCCTGAGCTCTGTACGGCATTCTGTAAAATCGCGCTCAAGCGACAATTCGCTGCTCTGCAGGTATTTTTTATGTAGATGTTTTTGTTATGATGTTTTATAATATCAATTAATGGTGTGTGTTTTTTCTCTCTCGGTGTATTCATTCAGTGACCTGCTATTCATTACGAACATTTTGACAGGGTCGGAAGTGTTACTGCCTATATGACACCTCGATCCTCCAAGAAGCTCCAATATATGAATGCAACACGACATGCGCAGGCAACCCGGAGGAGTTTTGTGGTGGACCGAATCGTTCCTCCGTCTTTCCAACATGGGGTCTGTTTGCACCCAATTCCCTTCTGAAAATTGATTCAAACACTTCACTTAATCTCTCTAAGGTTTTATTTAAAGAATATGTTTTACAGATTCTGTAGAATGGGGTTTACATGAACCAACGATACAAAGATACGGGAAAGATTGCGCCCTGCTGATGGTTTTCAATAAGGAATATGTTTGGTCCACTGAATATTGCAGACAAGAGCACGAGTTTATTTGCAACGTCAGTGAGTAGAATCAGAACAAATATTCTCTGTGATATATTATCATAATTCTAATCTGGATGGAAGAAATATCAATATTTGCTGGTTATCTTTCAATAACGTTACTAAGACTACATGTACCGTATAGCGCGTGCTCTTCACTGGTGTAAAAAAAAAAAAAAAATTGAGACTTTAGGAATGTCAGTTTTTTGACGAGTATAAATTTCATTTTAAAGAGAACCAATATCAAATCTGATAAGGGTCATCTATGCATTAATTAATAATGCTTTTCGACAATTATATTAGAATTTTCAACACAGTGTGCCTTCTTTTCCCTATGTATCCTCTTTTCCCTAAACCACATCACTCTAAGCATAAAGCACAGCATGTGAAGTACGTTCGAGAATTATTTCTTTCCGTCTCAATGATTCCCATTATTTTAGATTTGACAAGAAAGGGAACCGTCTTTTAAAAGATGTATGCTCATGAGGTTTGCACAGGTCTTATGAATTTATTGTGTGTATCAGATTTTCGTTTTATGATCAAAATTGAAGGGAATTTTGTACTCCATAATTTCAAATCCAAATACATTGTACTTTAATTCATTGCGCTCCATGCAATATTAGAAAGGGACTATATTTTATGGCTTTTTAAAAGAAGAATAAGGACCTTCCCGTATAATATAGATAAACTTTCATCCATCCTTAATATGAATTCCACTTACAACCTTCTATATCGCTGATTTCGACTTGGGCCCTATGATTTCTTTTTTAATGATAACACAGAGGATATACATGTGGTACTGTTAATCATGCTAATTATAATGAGCCGTATATTTGAGTCAGCTAGATGTTGAATTTAAGGTAACTCCATACTCGCAGTTTTATCTGATACAAGTTTAAGATGAGTATTTATTTCCATTCATTAGAGTTAAAACTATCAAATTATCAAATAAAATACATAGGTCATCACACTTTTTAAGATGTGAGACGTACATAAACAGAATCATATATCAACATCATAAAATTGCAATTTTCCTTTAACAGTGTTATTAAAATTTAATACAAACTGGTTATGATGATATAGTAGCATTCATAACAATTTCATGAAACTGTATCGTCACAAAAATATACAAAATGTCTGTAAAAAATAAAGGAAATCATCAAATGATAGACTTGATACAGAAATAAATAGAAACAAAGTTACTGCCCTTGGATTCAATATTTTGAAACGTATCATTGATCATTCATTTATAACTTAGACTTTTGAAATATTTTATTCTTAACAAGATTTTTTACAATAACTATAGTAAAAGACTCCAACAAAATTTATATTCCTATCATGCATAAATCTAAATAAATCATTGATTTTGCAAAATCTGATGACATCACAGGAGGGTGGAATTACTTTAAAGTGAAAAAAGTCAAATTCATGCAATGCCATCTGGCTCATCAATAAGCGCTTAGATCCTCACTTTCGTCTTCGATTTTTGTAATTTGTCATCAATGTAAATAATGAAAATACACTGTGCAATTTTTTCCCCCAGACGTTCATGGTCATGGGCAAACATCTCAGATGTCTTAATTTTTATTGAATCTTTAAGTTATACACAAATTTTCTCTTGGTTAACTTGTAGTGAAAAAATACACTTATTAAGACAGTGTAAAAAGGAAGTACTAAGGACATAATTTGACGATTTGGCAGATTGGCTAAAATTAGCAACCCGTCAATAAAACCTGCTATACAGTGCCAATATATGCTATTTGTAGAAGAAAGTGCTATGTGTGATTGGTTGAATCAACCAACTCCTTGTCTGTACGTTGTGTCAGAGAAAACTGACTGGTACACAGCCAGCTACAAGTGCAATCAGATGCACGGCCATCTAGTGGACCGCGACGCCATGCATCATCATAATCTGAATCTTTCGAACGTTTATTACTGGACGGGATTGACTAGGACGCGGCAGATCTGGACCGACGGTGAGTTAAACTTAGATAAGGTCTATTGACAAGGCAATAATCATTTTACTGGGATGAATGGGGGATGGAGAGTATTAAGGACGATGAAATTTTATTGCTAGAAATTGTCATAAATTTAGCGTAAAGAACGAGATACGAGCAGGAAATGAAGCTAATTATCTTGAAAATTAACAAAATTGATCTCATCGAGCTGTTCGTGGGGGTCAATGGTTCGAGAGGATTCATCGATTTGATGATCTCTGGAGCATTGCTGCATGTAGACATGTATATTACATTTAAGTGAATTAATATTGCTGCAGCGAACTAAACGTTATCTCGACAACAGGGCATTTAAAGTAAATTATTCAACACCGATACAAACACGGAAGTAAGAAAGCGTACACAGGTTGCAGACTTTGTCATTGCATGTGGCTTCTATTGTATTTGTCTTATGTTGAGAAAGCAATGGCTGAGATGTGGTGATATTTCGCGATGGCGTAATTTTAGCGTATTACCGGCATAGTTTCTCATGACATTACTGCATACAAGGTGGAGATAACGAACAGTGATCAATCTCTGAACTCCTATAAGCAATACAAAATAGAGAGTTGGGCTCTTAAGAATAAATTAGTAACCCATTGTCCTGTGGAAATATATGACATGAAATATAATCAAAGTTGTGGCATCGATATCGAATAGCTAGTGCGTAAACAACAATAAGGTATTTTGAGTCGAATGAGTAAAAGAATGTGCATATCATAATATATATATTATTAATATGAAAGACACATCATCATCAGTTTATTTTGATGATTGGATTATTTTCAATCAACGTCATTTGAAGGTAGGCGTCGACAGTCAGTCGAGTAATTTTGTACATATATTCTTGAATATGAAATAATCATTATAATTGAAACTTATGTATAAAACATTTATTCAAATTGTCATCAATGACAAGTTTCACTTCCCTGCAACATTAAGAAATATAATTAAAACTTCTCGAACGCACCATCTGCAGATTACCAAACCAATGTCTTAATCCACAGAGGTAACCAAAAATCGAGGTAAACACTATTACATGGACAAAGACTATGTCTCTTTTACATCAGTGTGTACTTCCGTTTAAGAAAAGAAGTGACGATGTGTTAATCATCCGTTATACGGCCGATCAAGTGGGATAAAAAAAAGTTCATTGCTATCAATACATATGCACTACATTTGACTAATACAGTGGTTTCATTCTTTGATTTTGGGTCATACATTGTATATGGAAGGTATGCAACTGTCTGGAAATATATGATTTCAAATATCCTTATTATGCACAGGCGGATTATTAATTCACCTGTAGCTAATTAGTAGATCAACACAGAAGTGCCATAAAATTGATTGCTGTATGCAGGTTTGGAAGCTCTTGAGGATATTTCTCTTGTAAAGGTTTTTACATCTAATATCAAAATTGTATGCAAATGTGATAGAGCATTTATTGTGTACCTGGTGTTTAATATAATTGCCCTACATATTATGAATAATCGATCGGTTTTAAACCATTACTTCGATTTCAAACGTTACATGTTTACAGCAATCGAGTTTTAGAACGTAAGATTGATTGATTAAAATATTGTTTAACGTCCCTCTCGAGAATATTTCACTCATATGGAGAAGGCACCACTGCTGGTGAAGGGCTGCCAAATTTAGGCCTATGCTTGGCGCTTATGGCCTTTGAGCAGGGAGGGATCTTTATCGTGCCACACCTGCTGTGGCACGGGACCTCGGTTTTGCGGTCTCATCCGAAGGACCACCCCATTTAGTCGCCTCTTGCAACAAGCAAGGGGTACTGAGGATCTATTCTAACCCGGATCCCCACGGATAGAACTTAAGAAGAGAAACCATACACAGTTACTTAAAATTATGTGCAGTGGAAGTCGAACCAAAATCCCTCAATTACCTCCTCCATTGATTAATTAAGTACACATTGTTCATTTAGGTTCAACAATTGACATGTCTATGAAACGTCATATTCCTTTCTTGTCAACGCGGGAGAAGTTGTGCATCGCTTTGCAATACAGACAGAGGGGAGGCTGGGGATTAACGTCCACTTCCTGCAGCAACAAACATGCAGCACTGTGCCAGTCAAGTACTGTTCAAAATTTCATTCTGTAGGGAAACTATTTTTTTTAAAAGTGCATACTGTAGTTATTTATGTGCAGACGAGATATATCTATCCATCTACACAAATGTATCTATCTATCTATATCTATCTAGCTAGTTAGCACTATAATCCAACAACACTCAACATCCAAAGTGTCGGATCTAATAGTAGATACGAGGTCAAATAAAAAAGGATATAAAAAACACTGAAAATGACCAACGACACGAACAAGTGAATTGTCAAATTTTCAGGACAACCTGTCCCTTCCTCAGGACGATAGAATATTTACATAAAAAAGAAATCTAAATAGAAAAGAAAACTACAACTAAACTACAAAAGCTGATAACAAATAAAACGTCAACATATTAAAATTATTGAGTGTAATAAATCTGAAAATAGAAAAGTCTGTTGCCATAGAGCGTCAAGACTGATCTGAACTGATCAGTCCTTCGCTGGATCAAGTCAAAAACAAAGAACGAGTTAACTAATCAGTATCCTTAAGCGGTGTATCAACTCGTTCTGATGACGGCTTATAATGAGTATTTTGTACCAGGAGGTGTAAAGCTGTATAACTAGTGTTGAACTGTGATGGAAAATAAAATATATTATAACAAGAGGCCCAAGGGCCACATCGCTCACCTGAGTCATATTTAAAGATTTTCCCTATATATTTGTATGCAAAACTTTGATCCTCCCTTGTGACCCTATCCTACCCCTGGGGGCCATGATTTTAACAAACTGAAATCTGAAATATGTCAGAAAGCTTTCATGTAAATATCAGCTTTTCTGGCTCAGTGGCTCTTGAGAAGAAGATTTTTATAGATTTTCCTAATATATTTGTATGTAAAATTTTGATCCCCTATTGTGGCCCCATCCAACCCCCGGGGCCATGATTTGAACAAACTTGAATCTGCATTATGTCAGGAGGCTTTCATGTAAATCTCAGCTTTTCTGGCTCAGTGGTTCCTGAGAAGAAGATTTTTAAAGATTTATCCTAGGTATATATTAGTATGTAAAACTTTGATTCCCTATTGTGGCCCCATCCAACCCCCAGGGGCCATGATTTGGACAAACTTGAATTTGCACTATGTCAGAAAGGCCCAGTGGTGCTTGAGAAGAAGATTTTTAAATGACCCCACCCTATTTTTGCATTTTTGTGATTATCTCCCCTTTGAAAGCCCTTCACCCAAGGATGCTTTATGGCAAGTTTGGTTGAAATTGGTCCAGCGGTTCTTGAGAAGATGTCAAAAATGTGAAAAGTTTACGAAGACGCCAATGACGACAGACAACGGACAAATTTTGATCAGAAAAGCTTACTTGAGCCTTTGGCTCAGGTGAGCTAAAAATTATATAGTAATATGAAAAGATTAAATCGAAAAATAAATATCCAATCTGGCAATGGAGTATAGAAAAAATGAGGGGGGGGGGGGTAATTAGGGGGACTAAGTAAGGATATTATAAATAATAATGAATAAATAAATAAATTGAAAAAAATGTTTTTTGACTGCTAATGATGATGCCGTGACAAGTAGACGGCAAAACAGAAAGTGTAAACAAACAAAACACTGAGTACTAACTAGGGGAAGCTAGGCCACATCACCAACAGAACAACACTGAGTACTAACTAGGGGAAGCTAGGCCACATCACCAACAGAACAACACTGAGTACTAACTAGGGGAAGCTAGGCCACATCACCAACAGAACAACACTGAGTACTAACTAGGGGAAGCTAGGCTACATCACCAACAGAACAACACTGAGTAATAACTAGGGGAAGCTAGGCCACATCACCAACAGAACAACACTGAGTAATAACTAGGGGAAGCTAGGCCACATCACCAACAGAACAACACTGAGTACTAACTAGGGGAAGCTAGGCCACATCACCAACAGAACAACACTGAGTACTAACTAGGGGAAGCTAGGCCACATCACCAACAGAACAACACTGAGTACTAACTAGGGGAAGCTAGGCCACATCACCAACAGAACAACACTGAGTACTAACTAGGGGAAGCTAGGCTACATCACCAACAGAACAACACTGAGTACTAACTAGGGGAAGCTAGGCCACATCACCAACAGAACAACACTGAGTAATAACTAGGGGAAGCTAGGCCACATCACCAACAGAGCAACACTGAGTTATAACTAGGAGAAGCTAGGCCACATCACCAACAGAACAACACTGAGTACTAACTAGGGGAAGCTAGGCCACATCACCAACAGAACAACACTGAGTAATAACTAGGGGAAGATAGGCCACATCACCAACAGAACAACACTGAGTACTAACTAGGGGAAGCTAGGCCACATCACCAACAGAACAACACTGAGTAATAACTAGGGGAAGCTAGGCCACATCACCAACAGAACAACACTGAGTACTAACTAGGGGAAGCTAGGCTACATCACCAACAGAACAACACTGAGTAATAACTAGGGGAAGCTAGGCCACATCACCAACAGAACAACACTGAGTAATAACTAGGGGAAGCTAGGCCACATCACCAACAGAACAACACTGAGTAATAACTAGGGGAAGCTAGGCCACATTCTGGTGAAGTCATTGGGTTTGTTCATGCCATTGGGGCGGAATGACCTCAATCTATGCATTCAGAATTTCTTCTTGTTTTTTCTCTCCCCATCGGTCCAGTGAGTATTATGGTCAATAACTACTACTGTCATGTCTTCCCATTTGTGTCCTGCGAGATTGAAATGCTCGGCAACGGGTTTCTTTGACCGTGTTGGTTTTAATGGTAGACCGGTGGTTATTGATCCTTCTACGTAGGTCCCCAGTTTCACCTACGTATTGTTGGTCACAGACCTTGCAGCTTACCGGTATGAGATAAACGCAGTTGTGCGACAGGATGTGTCCCCAAGAATTCGGTAGCATCGGCCGGTGACAGGGTTCTCAAAACTGTCTGTGCTCGCGCTGGGTTTGCACAACAGGCATCTGCCATCAGAACATGTTTTAAAGCCCCCATTGGGCAAAGGATTCTCCAATTTGGTTTGCACCACCATGTCTTTCAGATTTCTCGGACGTCTGAAGGCAGCCATAGGAGGTTCTTTGAAGACATCGACCATTCTTGGGTTCATTTGAAGAATGGGCATATGTTTCTTCAGAATTTTGTTTAGCTCTTTTAAGACAGGGTGATACGTAGTAACCATTGGGATTCTTGTCACCTACCGATTTGCCTCTATATTGTATATTATATAAATATAAATTTGATCTCTTCCATATGTCCGTCGATATTCAATGCAAATTTAATCCGAGATTCCTCTGACTATTACCCCCCACCCCCACTTTTATATTGTGACATGTGCGGGGGAGGGCTCCCAACATGTCCCAATATAAAAGCGGGGGTGGGGGTGGGGGCAAGAGTCAGAGGAATCTCGGATTAATGCCAATTGTGCATATGAACAACTGTAAATTATTTTTTCAGCACTAGGGTATGATTTGGAGGATTTACATGTAAATGGACCACCAGGTACTTACAACACAAGTCATCATATTACGCATGCGCAAACTACACAGACTACGCATTCATCTTCAACATCTAGAGACGCGTCTCACTTCATCAAAGCAAATTGTAAGCATCTTTTATTTATCTACTAGGACGTAAAAGCTTTTTAAGGTAGCTCCATCCTCATGTGCATTATCAATATTAATGGTTGAAAGTGGAGCAACTGTATTGATTTCTACTTAATATAGTTTAATTTAATCAATAATGAAAGAAAATGTGTATATTGCCACCTTTTTAAAGATGTCAGACATACATAAACAGATGAATATGTCAACATCAGAAAATCTCACAATTTCATTTAAAGGATTGATAAAAATACATAAAAACTTGTAAGAAAATGACATTTTTTAATGTCAACAGTTTAAAAAAAACCCTTTTTAAAAATATAGATATGGATAAATTAATTGTGGATATCATGGAAATCATTATAAAAGACATAAAGAAGAGAAAATACCAGCATATGAGTTATTGCCCTTGACAACATTTTGAATTTTTTCAAATAATTGATTATTCATGGAAAACATGAATTTTTTCAGTATCAATATTTACCAGATTTTTAATTTTATTCATTAAAGAGGATTCTTACAATCTATCGAGTTTAATTAAATAAAGATTTTGCAAAAACCTATGATGTCACATGATTAAAATGCTGGAATGCCTTAAAAAATAAGAAAAATAATTCTGATTGAAAAAATGTATGAATTTTGATATGTCTGACAGTAGTGATTTTTATGTACCGTTAAGCAGTTTTCGTTATTTGATAACAATTGGTGAATATTACTTTGGCAGCTAATGCCCCTTAATGAACAATTTTCTGATATATCAGAAATTGGGAATAATGTATTGTTGCTATTTCCAATAAGTTAACCAATAGTAAGTACGTCTTTTTAACGAATATATTTTAGTGATGTACTGGATAGTTGTCCCAACAGTCGCTGCAGTGTTTTTGTTCTTGTCCATGGTGCTGGTGGGTGTCTACATTAAACGATCAAGGTGAGTTCATCACAAGACTTTGCAGGGGTGGATCCAGAAAAACCTTAAAATGACACTTTTCCGTCCCCCAAAATGAAGTTTAGCCCCCAATGGTTCGAAAAGTATTTTGGGAGTAAAATTTGCCAACCGAAATTGGGTTGCGACCCATGTGACACCTTTAAATGCAAAATTGTTTTACAAAAAATGTTATACATGTATGATCATAATAACTTAGAGACGTCTTCATATGAGAGAAAGATTAATCTCGAGAGAGACATTTAACAATATGAAACCAATCAATCAATAATAACTTGTAAAATATGCTCTCTATTTCAGACAACGCAAAGTACATGTACCGGAAGAAAAAGCCATCGAGCCGTTTTATTATATACTAGAAAAGCAGAGTCGCCGACAGCGTAGCGGGATATACAATAACATATTTCTTGACAATCAGTACATTTTGAACTATAATCAATTGAATTTCAAGGGAACATTGAAACAGCTGGTTCATGATAGCACAAACACACCAGTTACAGAAGACAATGCCACACCCCAAAATCACTACGACACAATGAATTGTAAATTACACCAATACGACAAGATATCACACGGGAGAGTGCAGATATACTGTGTACAAGGGCTTTATGAAACGGTCATGTGATTTTACAATTATGTCTGCTGCTGCTGCTGCTGCCTATGCTGTGATTTTATTAAGAACATACACCATTTTCCAAATGCGCTTTTTCATATAGATGTATATATATATACCGGAAATAAGTATACATTTATATACTGCATTCATATACCAATGTTTCTGTTTGGATTAGTGGGTCTTTGTTTTGATTTAGGTACATGTATTTTGTACTTTGTTGTTTTCTCCTTTAAAATTGATTAGCACGATTAAATATCATTGAACTTTTTAATTTCAACTTGGCAAACCTTACATACACATAAAGCTGCGAAACTCAACGTACACTATGAACCTGTTTAAGTAACTGTAGTTTTTCATTCATTTAAACAGTAATTTGAATTTGAGAAGACTATACAATATATATACATGAGGTAGATTTGGTTCAGTAACTAGAACGTTTAGTTATCCAATCAAATTACAGATCTCTAAATATAGTTCGTCCCGCACTGTGTCCAGCGTATGAATATCATCTACCACGAACACGCGAGTGTGATCCGGAACCGTTGCCATCATATTCAGTTCTGTAACGTCCACGCTTCCAAAACCTGGTAACAAGAAACAGTACATGTACTAGTTATTACAGGTTTAGTAAGAACGTCCAGTTTATGTAAACATCACCAAGTGCTTGCTCATTTTTGATTTACATGTAAAAAACGTTGAACACATTTGCCAATACAACATACCATTAGGTCCAATGCTGTCTGACGTGTTTCGTGCCAATTGTTGGGTCGTTCTTGGCACACTGATTTTGACTACAGATAACTCCGTTTACCTAATCAAGAGATATGGCTCACGGCAGGTCGACAGGGAATGCTTACTCCTCCTAGGCACCTGATCCCACTTCTGGTGTATCTAGGGGTCCGTGTTTGCCCAACTCTCTATTTTGTATTGCTTATAGGAGTGATGAGATTGATCACTGTTCGTTATCTTCACCTTTCATTTGAGAATTGAGAGCATGTTCTTCGACCCTTATAGTTTTGTACACAGTAGTTTATTATGCGTTTTCAGTTCGATTGGGGCTTTAGAAAGGTTTGAAGTATGTCTTCACAGTGTAGTGGTATAATGAGAAAATATGTTGGATTTCTTTTTTCATATTTAAATCGTTGAGCGTCGATTTAAATATGCCGAGAAATAAGACCTAAATATTGTTCAGAAGAAAGTTGTGCTGTAAATCGAAAGTTTATATATATGTAACGGGTGGATCTGATCTATCCCATTCATCTACCATGAAAACTAGATGTATACTGCTAGTAACATAACAAATCATATTTTTAGATGAGCTGCTTTTGTTACAAAAAATGTGTTACTCAAATGTGCATTTGTTCCCATCAAAAGTCAGGGGAACCATGTATAATGCCATATCTTAAAAAATACCAACATTCTTCAGTAAATATTGTGCATCTGCTTGGCATCCAAAAACCTGAAAGTCATTTTAGGAAGCTAGATTAGTCCCATGTTATATATTGTACATGTGAATACAAGAAAACTTAGTGACACGGCCGCAACTTCTTGGTAACTAATAAAATTATGCCAAGCAAACCATTTAGAGACCTTCATGTTTTTATATTGAAGTTCGGTAATCAAAGTAATACTAGCTCTCATTTTGGTGTCGAAAAAGTTTGTTGCAAAATTGTGATCTACTATTTCAATGACAGAAAAAATAAAGTTTATAAACTTTTGCTATCAATATTAGTGTTAGAAGACCTATCCAGAGGCTCTGAATGAAGTAAAATTTCATTATTGTCTTCCCGTACAAAAACTTATTTCTATATAATGCTATATACATGTATTCAATAGAACCGAAATCTTTATTTTGATAAAATCTTAATCTTAGTTTTAGTTTTATCAATGACTATGGTTAAAGTTACATGTACAAAACTATCATGGTACCACATTTTTACAACAAAACAAAAACTTCACATTTAGAGCTAATATTACTTTAATGAACATGAAAGAGTTTTTAAAGACAGAATAATAGCAATTGCATTATTATTACTGGGATCAGGTGCCTAGGAGGAGTAAGCATCCCCTGTTGACCGGTCACATCCGCCGTAAGCCCTATATCTTGATCAGGTAAACGGTGTTATACATGTACGTAGCCAAAATCAGTGTGCCAAGAACGGCCTAACAATCGGTACGAAACAAGTCGGACAGCATTTGACCCAATGATAGATTGTATTGACAAACTAGATAGTTATAACGACCATATAATTTGCGAAATGCTGACTTTAAACGAGACTGTTGAAACCCCTGTACCATCAAATTGTTTGTCAGTAGCCTGTCTTGATTTAAAAACTGATCATACGCATAACAGGCTCTTGCGTATCGAATCAGCTGAGAGATATATACACCATATGCACTCTGAAATTGAAATCAAGAACATACTGGACTTCCTCATTGACAATATTTTCGTGGTTTTTGGTGATCAGGTCTTCCAACAGTCTGTTGAAATCCCCCATGGGCACGAATTGTGCTCCTTTGTTAGCTGACCAGTTTTTATATTCCTATGAAGCAGAATTTATTCAAAAGCTTCTACGTTAGAAAAAAAAATCTTTTGCTGTGGCCTTAAATTCGACATCTAGATATATCGACGACGAATTATCTATCAACAACAATAATTTTCATTCATATGTCGATTCAATATATCCCTGCGAACTGAAAATAAAAGACACCACATAAAAACAGATCACCAAACAAAGGAACACAATTCGTACCCATGGGAATTCTAAGAAACTGTTGGAAGATCTGATCACCAAAGACCACGAAGATATTGTCATTGAGGACCTCTAGCATATTGTTTATTTCAACTTTAGAGTACTTTAGTGTGGAATTAGAGTGGTGTTTAACAAAGTAATTTTTTGGACGACTGATAGATATGAATATTTCCGTTTTCCATTTTTGTTGAAGAAGCAACTGTCTATGATATCAAAAAGTCTAGTCTTTAATTTATCGTGAAGAATGGTCGTGTAAAGTGTTGAAAGTCATACGTTTTGATGTTGATTTGAGAAAAGTTTTGCGATTTCAAAACTAAAAGTTCTTTAGAATTTTTTAGAATCCACATTTGATTTACCCCACTTCTGGCACATGTAGTCGCACAGTGCGTTTGAAGTTTCTCCTTCATTGCTGTTAATATTTTCGTGAGGAGCAGAGATAGAGGCTTGGTAGAACACTTACTGGATCCAGCAATGTATCTTTGTAAGGTTTTTATGAAGTTTAGAAATCAGCATAGATACGGTAACTCATATTCATCCGACCCATTGACTGGGATATTAAATGTGTCTATTGTCTAAAACTGAAACATGTTTTGAAGAATTTCAGTTTTTGAAAGGGCAGTTACCAAAAGTGGAATTAATTCCAAGTTCGTTTAAAAATACAGTTGCAATAATGAGCCTTACAAACAAAGACAATGTTGTTACAAGCTTTGTCAGCTGGAACCAAAACATATTCCTCACGTAACCTATCTAATTCTTTTATCACTTCTGGTTTGCTAAACACAGAAGGATAGATGGTAGGTACTTTTGTTTTGATGTGTCTAATGCGGGATTTTGATATTCCTCTTACACTTTTAATCCATTCTAAATCACAATTTATACATACGAATTATTTGCCTTGTGATTTTAGAATTATGAAGAGGATTTTAAAAAAGCCTACAAAGTACCCATCCTTGAAATTGTCAAATCACAAAAAAATTCATAAGATCAAACCATGCTCTTGCTGGGTCCGTAATGACTATTTATTTTAAAAAAGGTAACCCATGAATATTAAAAAAAAAAAAGAATATGATAAAGCGTATAACAAAGAAACAAGAGACCAATGGGCCACATAGCTTACCTTGAGTCACCTTGCCCCGTATTTAAAGATTTTCCCTACATATTTGCATTTAAAACTTTGATCCCTATTGTGCCCCCCCCCCCCCATTTTTTACAACCTTGAATTTACACTATGTTAAGAAGCTTTCATGTAAATATAAACTTTCTGGCCCAATGGTTCTTGAGAAGAAGATTTTTAAAGATTTTCTCTCTATATTTGTATGCAAAACTTTGATTTCCTAATACAGTCCCACCCTATCCCCGGGTTCCATAATTTTTACAAACTTGAATCTGCACTACGTCAGAAAACTTTCACATACATATAAACTTTTCTGGTCCATTGGTTCTTGAGAAGATTTTTAAAGGACCCTACCCTATTTTTGCATATTTGTGATTATCTCCACTTTGAGGGGGGGGGGGATGACCCTTCATTTGAACAAACTTGAAAGTCCTTCACCCAAGGATGCTTTTGCTAAGTTTGGTTAAAATTGGCGCAGTGGTTCTGGAGAAGTCGAAAATGTGAAAAGTTTACAGACGGACGGACAACAGGTGATCAGAAAAGCTCACTAAAAATAAAAATTACAAACTCGTATTACTTGATGAAAAACCACAAAGTTTAAATTGTCTCTTACAATGGGAAAATAAATATAGGACGAGTTAACAAATTCCGTATACCAAAAATTTTATTAGCAGAAAAAATCTTATGTTATTGATCAAAATCGTGATTAAACACATGTAACTACCGTGATTTGATTTAATAGAATAATCAGACAACAATGGTGGTTTTTGAGACCCGCAGTTAACATCTAATCACCAACTTTCTGACGGCCAATAATGAAGTTTTACATACCGATTGAGAATATTTCTATCCCTCTTAGTTTGACCAGCATCAACACATCCTCTAGTTTGTATGGATTCGTAGATTGGCCATCCGTCATGATGATACCTTCAACAATTCAAACGGTAACTTTGTCATAAAGAACTTGACCCAGAATATGCCCTTTTGGTCTACCAATTTTTGAAAAATTAAAGAACACTTTAGAATAAATCTAAAAGAATATTTTTCATCCATAACATGAACCAAGTTACATGTAATGTGTATATCATGTATTATTTCCCTTACAAAAATAAACTAATTGCCCAAACTTCATATTCCCTTGTCACTTAAACGTCA
Organism: Ostrea edulis; assembly: GCF_947568905.1. NCBI lineage: Eukaryota > Metazoa > Mollusca > Bivalvia > Ostreida > Ostreidae > Ostrea > Ostrea edulis. Next base: position 74,304,742 of record NC_079169.1, read on the forward strand.
ACTACGATTCAACCGCCAATTACGTCCTAATTATTCCCTCAACAACGCAACAGTTAATTAAGGACATCATTACCGTCTTTCACGGAGGACAGTGTATATACAATGTTGAAATTTTGTTTCTGTCTCCGGACAACGCATTTACTCTCAATAGTGATTGGTGGAGGATACATGATGTGAAATTCTACCACGGTTATTGCAAAGATCAAAGGAATGCCGTGGTCATTATTCTGTGATATACCTCCATACGTAATAACCGATTATGAGAAAATTGATACACATCTCGCTTGCGCTCCGTGTTTTGCCAATACAACAATAAAGTCGATAACTGATAACTCAATTTTATAATTATGAAAAATAAATTCACAAATGACTGAAGAACATTTGCTATTCAGCATAAATCAATCGTCTGCATTTCGAGATCGATACACATGTAAACAGACATGTCGATGCATTTTTTTGTTGGACTGTGCATTCAAAGCAGTTAATTGTTACAATCAGTCAACATCATAATTCTGTGGGGATCAGGGTTAGCATAGATCCTTGTCATAAGAGGCGACTAAATGGGACGGTCCTTCGGATGAGATCACAAAAACCGAGGTCCCGTGTCACACCAGGTGTGGCACGATGAAGATCCCTCCCTTCCCTGCTTAAAGGCCGTAAGCGCTGAGCATAGGTCTAAATTTTGCAACCCTTCACCGGCAATTGTGATGTCTCAATATAAGCTGGACGTTAAACAATATACAACCAACCAACATACAACTTAACAATTTTACCAGCTTTCCAGTCTTTAAAAAATGAGAAAACGAAAAGCAGTCTCGTCTAGAATCGCATTCCCGTGCTTTTTCAGCAGGCGGAGAAACAATCTCGAGACGCCTTTCCCAAGCTTGCCGGAAAGACCAAAGAAGTTGCGATTGTTTTGTCTATTAGTTCTTTGATTTGATTACACTAAAAGGAACTGCCATTGTAATTCTTTAAGTCAGTTTTAAGAGCATTTCTATATTCCAGGGTTGGGCGGCCGCCCCCGGTTTTAACCAGCGGTTTTAACCGTCCCGGTTAATACTCCCAAGTAGTCAATACTGGTCAATTGAAATTTAAACTTTCCATTTTCCTTCTTTTTTTTTAAATAGAAAAACAGTAATTACGATTAAGTAGAAGAACGAGTTCGTGAGTTTTATTTAAATAAAAATATACACTTTTTTACCAATTTAAATTTGTTAGTTAATGTTGTTAATTTTTAGCGGTCTTTAAAATTGCAACAGTGTTTCTTACCGGGGTATTTCAAACCAAACAATTATAAACAACAACAATGCATCCCGTTCGCATTTTCTTTTGCAGATTTTGACTAGGCTACGTGTTACCTTTAAAGCAATCGGAACTTCTCGAATGTCTCGCGCACTCGACATACATGTAGATCTCGGATGTAATACGGTGGCATCCATGAGTGAATTTGATGCATTGCCAGTTGATTGACCTTTAAAATCTTGCTTCGCGGACGGGCCGAGCTTCGCTCAGTGTAACTGTTATTTGTAAGGCCCTCGGTGGGTCCCCAAAAGCTCCAGGATTCTGAGGCTTTTAGGTTATTTTTATGAGGTATTTTTGATATTTTTTAATCATAATAAAAATCGATAAACAACAACAAATAATAATTGATTTGGTCACAGGGTGACCTCTAAATCTCCACTGACCTTGTGTCCTCTCCCACTTAAAATTCAGTAGTGAGTTTGTTATGAATTCTATCTTAGAGTGTTTAAGCACTGTTGAATACTTACCTATACGAGGCACAGTGCTAGGTCGTGGGGAGACCGAGAATCCCTGATCGAGTAAAATTTCAAACGCTTTGTGAGTGTACGTATTCCCAAGTGAGTATTCAATATTCAGCAATGCGTCCTGCAAGCTCCTTTTATCGCCATGAGCAGCAAGCCCGAACTCTAACCGAGCGTCCGTGCTGAAGGATATGACCCCTATCCTCACGTCTTCACTGCCCTGTCCGATGGTAAACCCCTCTACAAATCTGGCGATGAAGGAAAGTTCCTTGTCAAAGTTCGCCACGCTACCGAGACTGGAGGATTTGTCCACAATGAAGAAGATGTCCGCTGGTTTGTTACTGCATCCTATAAGAATACGTAACATAACGATGACGTAATGACGATGGTACGATCGCGCGATATACTAGTAGTATCTTGTCATTTCCATTGTACTATCTATTTATCATCTTTACCCTACCGCGTCATCGCCCGTACACTATCGATATAAGAGTGGATAATATGATAATGCGATAGTTAATATCTTTAAATCAACATTTTAAACAAGCACACTAAATATCGAGACAGCAAAAATTCAAAATTCAAAAAGCAAGCATGTGTAAAAGTGCCTAGCAATACAGGAGTATACATGTAACATCGTGAATATATAGAGAAACATCGTGGACATATAGGGTAACATCGTGAACATATAGTGTAACATCGTGAATATATAGTGTATCATCGTGAATATATAGCGTAACATTGTGAACATATAGTGTAACATCGTGAACATATAGTGTAACATCGTGAATATATAGTGTATCATCGTGAATATATAGCGTAACATCGTGAACATATAGTGTAACATCGTGAATATATAGCGTAACATCGTGAACATTTAATGTAACATCGTGAATGTTTAGTGTAATATCGTGAATATGTAGTGTAACATCGTGAATATATAGTGTATCATCGTGAATATATAGCGTAACATCGTGAACATATAGTGTAACATCGTGAATATATAGTGTAACATCGTGAACATATAGTGTATCATCGTGAACATATAGTGTAACATCGTGAATATATAGTGTAACATCGTGAACATATAGTGTAACATCCTCAAGATATAGTGTGACATCGTGAATATATAGTGTGACATCGTGAACAGACAGTGTAACATCGTGAATATATAGTGTAACATTGTGAATATTTAGTGTAACATCGTGAATACACAGTGTACCATCGTGAACATATAGTGTAACATCGTAAACATATAGTGTGACATCGTGAATACACAGTGTAACATCGTGAACATATAGTGCAACATCGTTAAAATATAGTGTAACATCGTGAATATGTAGTGTAACATCGTGAGCATATAGTGTAATATCGTGAACAAATAGTGTAACATCGTGAATATATATGTACCTACGCCTTCTTAGTGGACCTGAAAGGTAAGGCAAACACCATAAAATCATCACATTCCCTGGTGGAATAAAGGCCAGTCAATACACTTATAATCAGATTACATCAAAACGACAAAGAACCAAACCAGTCTAAATAAAAGGAATAAAGAATTCCAAGAAAAGGAGAAAGTTTGGCTAAAACAAATTCTGATTTACAGTTTATATGATAACAAGAACACAGAAGCTACATGTATCATTTCATGCTATTAATAAACACACTTAAAAAAATAGCTACTGATTGCATAATATTTGAGTACTACCATTAGTAACCATGTCGCTTTTAGAGGATTTGAGAAGGCTCAATTCAGTCTGACTCTATATATAGTGATGCATGTTCTACTGAGGACTCAAAGGATATTGATGAATTCTCTCCAAATAACTATGGTGCATGACATTTTCCGCAATAACTAGAAGTAAAATTTCCTATGTACAATGTATATGAGAACAAAGAGAATCTTACTTGTGCAGAGATTGTTGAGGAGTATTCTAAACAGTCTGGATTTTTCCAGACTGTCAATGTCGTCCACGCGGTAGTAGTTCTTCGCGCCACTAGATATTCCCACCATCTCCGCGTGATCCACACGGTGGCCCACCCCAATACCAAATACCTCTACACCATGGAACTTCAGTTTGTTAGCTTCCTTTCTCGTCAAGGTTTTGGCCATTGGCAGACTATACAGGTCATACCTGCCTGCATCGAGATGACCATTTCACATGTTTAGATGTTGCGCAACAAGAAGACGACAAAAACAAAATCTTGCGTTCTTACAAAGAATCTCGTGACAAAATGAAATAAACATTGGAATTGTGGACAATATTTTACACGTGCTGCAAAAATAAATAATTCTAATGTAGAATCAAATGCAGAATGTAAAGAACAGGGGTGATGTTATTGGTTAAGCATGAGAGTGTGAAAGAATTGGGAACATCGTTCATGGAGTTTTATGTCAGTATTCTACTCTAATCCGTACCTGGATTTGTTTCTCCATCCGTCAGAATAATGACCAAATTCTTAAAACCTGGTCTGTCGCCCGCGTGCGCAACAAACACTTCCTGCCTGGCTTGTTTCAGTGCCCTGTAGATGGTTGTACACATCCCGTCAGTGTACGAAAGACCCCTGATTGCTCGTAGAACAGCTTCTTTGGTGTCATATCTATTGAAGTCAAATTCCAGTCTACTGCCAGCGCTGAAGGTTATGACCGCTACTTTGGTTTTGTTGGGTCCTATCTGGTATCCTTCCAAGACTCGTTCCACGAAGTGGAGCTCTTTCTGGTAGGCTTGTAGACCCAGACTTCTAGATGTGTCAACGAGGAAAGCGAGGTCCGCATCTTCTGAACAGCCTGTTATCACGACAGTACATATGTAACACGGCTAGTCAAAACCTTAGAAAGGTTACAAATGCAGGCTACATCTGTGATCTATGAAATCATTTTTAATCAAGTATGTCTCATTTTACAGTACACCCAAAGAATAATAAAGTTACCTGTGCTTGAAGACTCGGCGAGATTAAAGATGAATTGCGAGTCTATGTAACCTGCAATACAGTTATGCAATAAATATACAGTAGATTCATAGTGAAGAAAAGAATCTGTCGATGAGTTTAACATTCTATTTCATTTGAATAGGAGTAGATTAAAGATTTTGAATAAAAAATGTTATTGGGTCTACTTAATGATTTTTTTTTTCATGTATGAAGGAGTCATTTTCAATTTTGTTTGTAACCACAATCACATAGTCAGAAATTATAATTTTAGCATTCTTGATTCTCCATCAACTTTACTAACTTGTTGACTCGCAAACAAGATTTAGTCCATGCGCTATCAAGACTCCAAAGAGCGGTACACTCGAGAGTCAATGTATTGCAGGGCCATTTTAGAGATCTGATGTTAACCGCGGTTTCGCAAAATCCTTAAAATCAACACTACTGAATTACAGCACTATAAAGTGTAAACTTTTCAGCTAACACTTCTTCATTATGCAATGTTAGTAGAGGTGATTATCAAACAGGGGACTCTTATTTCTGTCAACAATTTAATACACCATGCCACTGTCAAGTGCAACAACAATCGAACAGTAGCCGATTAACAAGAGGGTCAGTAGGTGGTTTATACGTACTAATGAGGTAAATATTATCGTTGCTACTATGTCCCATAAAACGATAGATTCACACGTGCCATGATCCAGGGGCGGGTCCAGAACTTTTTAAAGGGAGGTGGTGGTGGTTACAGCCAAAATGGCACCTCATCTATCCAGAGAGGGAGACTGTAGACCCCCAAATAACAAAATGGTCTTTTTCTTGAACATTTTCGACCAAATGGGGATATAATTGCCTCAAACCTCCCCAAAAATTTAATTCCTGTACTGTGATATGGCCTTTTGCCCTAAACCTCCCCAAAAAATTTAATTTCTGTACTGTGATATGGCCTTTTGCACAAACACCATGTATATAATGAATTTGAAATATATATGAAATACTGCCAAATAATGAAGTAAAAAATATTCGATTGATTTTATTTCTTGTCAAGACCAAACAATTGAAGATTTTTGTTTAACGCAATATCAAGAATATTTCGCAGTCTCCCAAGGGGATTTCACATTAACAAATTTGAATTTGCACTATGTCAGAAAGCTTTCATGTAAATTTGTACTTTCCTAGCCAGTGGATCCTGAGTAGAAGATTTTTAAAGATTTCCCCTATACAATTGTATGTAAAACTTTAATCCCCTATTGTGGCCCCATCCTACCCCCAGGGGTCATGATTTAACAAACTTGAATTTGCACTATGTCAGGACGTTTTCATGTAAATGTCAGCTCTTCTGGCCCAGTGGTTCTTGAGAAGATGATTTTTGAATGACCCCACCCTATTTTTTGCATTTTTGTGATTATCTTCCCTTTGAAGGGGGCATGGTCATTCCTTTGCACAAACTTGAATCCCCTTCATCCAAGGCCCGGTGGTTCTGGAGAAGAAGTCGAAAGTATGAAAAGTTTACAGACAGACGACGGACAACGGGTGATCAGAAAAGCTCACTTGAGGTTTCAGCTCAGGTGAGCTAAAAATGGAAGATGAACTAATTCATAACGTTGCTAATTATTGAATGCTTTTGAAATTGAGATGGTGTCCAAAATTCAGCAATATTTTTATGTTTAAATTAAAAAAAAAAAAGAAGTGTTGAATTGTACACAGAAATCCAGAGCAACTACTTACCTAGCCACAGGAGTATCTGCGAAAAAGGAAGCAGTTATCTTTAAGTGCATAAAGTGTATTACTTTGTTTTTCAATAACAATTTGAAATCATCAACTAGATCGAATTCTGCAATAACTATATTCTACTTTTTCGAATATCTAATTCTGTGCGTTTAAAACTAGTGCTGAACGATACACACTAAATAAAACATTTTCCAGTATACACTATTAAAATCTTCAAAAAGTGCATTCGAATGCATTCGTTTAGAAACATGTTACTGGTGAGCATGCAATGAAAATATCCACACACAAAAAATGGTTTGATGTGAAAATATACGAGGAATGTTTTACTTACCAAAGATAAAATGCAAATGTATCCATTATGGTTATTCATTATTGAAAAGACCTGGGGTAAGTTGCCTATCGTTCAATTGCCTATTTAGGACATAATGATAACATCTTGCTGGACTCTAAGTGTAACGGGGTCCCATTTTTAAAAGACTCCAGATTATCTTAATTTAAACTTAAACATGTACAGTTGTTTCATTATAACCACTTACAAAGTTAAACGGATTGACGGGAAAATCCGGATAGAGAGAAATTGTTCTATCAATGAAACCGATATCGGGAATTTGCACTGTTTATCTAACCTCTCAGTCATGTCATTTCTAGTTAAATGTCTACATAATTTGATTAAATTCAGATTGATTTCAAGTGGCACGAATTAATGCTGTAATTTTTTTTCTGAAATAATCCTAGAAGAAATTAACGACCGACTTTGGCATTAGTATCACATATTGTACCACTTATGAGTAATTTTAGTGAAATAATTGAACTTGAGCTTGGCAGGAGTGCGAAGACTTACGTTATTTAGTCAAAGGAAATACTGAAGTATAATCCTTATTAATGGCGTTAATTGATGACTTAAGAAATTGGAATACATTCCCAGTACTTTGTACAGTAATGATATTTCGCCCATAATTCAGATTATTACGATAATATCATATATGAAAATCTTGAGATTTGAGCTGTACATTGTACATGCATGTGTTAAACACAATTAAAATAATAAAAACTAAAAAACTATGAACTTTTTAAAAAAAAAATCGATATAAGTACCCAAATTGAAACTGGACTGTAAAGAGTTGTACAACCGACCTGTTTTATCTCATCATATACCGGTACAATGCATTTCTATTTACCTGACGCCCTCGTGTATTTTCAGAAATGAGTGAAATTTCTTTATTAAATAATTATTAGAAACCGTTCAATATAAAATCTAAATGTATACTGACAAATAATTTTCAGTCAAAAAATGCTTTATTTTGTACGGAAGACCTTTTGCGTTTAATCGCAAAAAGAATTGCTTTTATTCGCAATGCGCGAAGGTATAGTATAAATCGCGACGTTTCACGACCGCACACTTCAGCGCTTCATGAAAAGAATGCCGGCGTGAAGCGTTGCAATTCATACCCTTATATATTTTTAAAAATGAAATTTATTTCTTACATTTAAAAAATACAAAATGTAAATTTACAGTCTACTTTTATTCCTAGCCGTTAAAATAGACCTACAATGTACTATATTTATGAAGATTCATTCGTGCATTGTTCAGCGTCCGCGGTAATAACTCCCCTCATATATGTCTCATCACAACAGTTACATGTACCAATTCAAGCAAGCGAAGGGGATTATCTTTTAAACAAGGTTTTCTCGCAACTGAACTGCAAGACATAAATATTTCCCTAAATTAAAGTTCGTGTTCAAATTTGAAAACAGATAGCTTCTGCAAATAATACTTTTTGATATATTGATGACGGAATTCCTCGTAATGAGGGCGAATACATATAAAGTGGCATTCGTCCTCTATGTCATTTTTACAAAATTTACACACTCTATTTTCTCTAAGTATATTGTTATGGCGGCCTGTTTCAATTTCAAGATTATGAGAGGATAGTCTAATTCGACGTATGTTCTTTTTATACATATTAGGTATAGGTTTACAAAGGTAATACTACTGTAACGAAAAGTGAACAATAACATGTTTGTAAATAATACACTTTGAAGAACATAAATTTGTTCAACTAAACTTTGAACAAACATATCGGTCAAACTCTGTTTTATAATAGGAAAGACAAATTTAGAAGTTGCATTCGCTTGACCACACCAAATATATTCTAACCCTATATCGTACAATTTCTGTTTAATGCAATAGACTCAATTTTTGCTACAGTTTTTCATTCAATCACCTACAGTTGTGATATAATTCATCGTAACAATTTCTAGCTCGGTAGTAAACCGTTCGTCAAAGCGTTTAAAAAAGATTATATTGCACTGATTCGCAATTGAAATCTCCGTAAATATTCGCAAAGAGAATTTGGCGTTATAATTGCAAAAGTATTGCAAATAAACGCAAACTATTGCGTTTGTGAGCGAAATATTGCATTTAAACACAGACCACTCTTACAATGTACATTGCGTTTTTTGCAAATTGCACTGCGTTCTTAGCGCAATGAAATATTAATTTCACATTATATAACTGTCATCAACGACCTTCCGTAACATGAAAGTATTTTGAACAGTTACACACTTTTTTTTTAGTTAGGCGGTAGGTAATATGATTCCAAATTATAGCCTCAAATAAAAGCTGTAACGATTATTAATTAAATCCTAATTTTTCTAAAATTTTGATTACAAATAAGAATTTTGTTTATGCGAAAAGATCGTTGTTATTTTTTCTTGTGCAATCTCATCATTTAAACAAAACCACATTTTTATGAATTATGAACGCAGATCGGTTAGAATAAAACACAGCAAATAGGTCCTAAACTTCCCCCTTCTTTTCCGGAAACCTTTACTTTCTACGAAGCCGAAACAGAAGAGAATTGGTTGAGACGTGGATTGTGATAATCCTCCGAGATACACTATGCGAGCATTGTTTGACCGCCAGATTACCGGGCTCTCATTATTCTGTGGACTATCGCTTGTTAAACATGCCTAATGGGGGTTACGTTCGGTTATCTCAGGTATTTATGATTAAGTGTAATTGGACTTGGGAAAATGACCGATATTATCAAGGATATTTTCGCTTTTTAGTCCATCAGGGGAAAAAAACCCCAACTTGGATCGAGAAAACTCATCACTAACTAAGTTTTTCAAGATAATTTTTAGAATAAGTATAAATGTTGTGCATGTTTCTGTAGATATCTTCATTTTCAAAATTTCATGGATTCAAGCGTTTGGCATTTACAGGGGCGGATCCGGGGCAACTTTATGAGGCAGGGGTCTGGAATTTTACAGATTTTATAAGGCTTGTAATATGTTTCTTATGTAGTAAGTTTTACTATTTTCTGTAATTTTAAGTAAGGTGAAATTGATAAAATAACGCAATTTTTAAGGGTTTTTGGGAAACATGCAAGTTCTCCCATTAAAAGTAATTCAGTCAATTAATCAAAAGATTTTGTCATTTATTTCTCCGAGAGTGGAAAAAAATTATTGCTTCTTTTATCGTTTATATTTTTCTAAACAAGAAATCAGCCATTGATTTAGAAGCAAGAGCTGCGAGACTTTCGGATATGAAGGTACCGTATCGCGGCAGGCGTTGGCACTGACGTTAAATCACCCTCACTGCTACGACCCTATGTGCCAAGCATAGGTCTAAATTTGTGGTACTACAGGTTCTGCTGCCTGGTAACATCTCAATATCAATGAGTAAAAACTTCTCGAAGGGGCATTAAACTAAGAAAAGAGAACTTGCATTCGCTTGTTTGAATGCCATTAAAGCTATATAGATACCGTAATCTTTGGATATTATACCCCCCACCCCCAAGAAAAAGAAACACGTGTTTTATATTAATATACTTTATGCAAAATATTAAGATTAATTCAATCGGATGAAAAAGTAACCAATTAGCTAATTTCCAGGGGCGGATCCACGGTAGGAATTGCGGTAACGGGGGGCGCCACTTTATGAGGCAGTGGGTCCAGGGCAAAGCCTTGGTGGGGACCCAGGGGGCGAAGCCCCTGGAAGCGCCTGGATTTTACAGATTTTATAGGGCTTGTAATATGTCTCCTATTTAGTCATTTGTACTATTTTCTATTATTTTTGATAAGGTGAAATTAATAAAATGACGCAAATTTTAAGGGTTTTTGGAAAAAATCAAGTTCTCCCAATAAGTAATTCAAGAAATCAAAAGATTTTGTCATTTATTTACACCCCCCCTTTAGTTAAATCCGCCACTGATTTCCTATTCAATTATGCATTCTCCAAGTCGGATAATGAACGCCCCATTTCGAAATATTCATGATTAAGTGATGTTGAAGTCAACAGTGAAAGCACGGCCGGACGGCCTGCATGCTGTTGGCGGGACACATTCAGCGATAAAAGACAGTCAAATGGAAACAGGGTAGAGAGAACCACTTTGAGCAATGGAGGAAGATTAAATTCCATGTTTAACATGAAATCACCATTCAGTACGACTACAGGATAGAATAGAATAGAATAGAATATGATTTATTTCCAAATTAGGGCCCTCTCGGGCATACAGCATACATGATTATTAACATTTCAATGTGCAATGACGATAAAAAGGAAAAAACAAAACAAGAGTAAAATATGCACTATTAGTATGAGCAATGTTCATACATAAGACATTTGAACATGATAATACTTATTTGTATTATATGTAAGTACCAACGTGTATCCTAATATTACCGTAAATAAATCTCAAACGGTGTTTATAATAATGCCGTTTTTTCCAAAGGCAGATCCACTTTAGGGTTATGCAAGACATTGTTGACATGCATTAAAAAGATTTTCAGCCAAAAAAAAGTAATTAAATCAACTCATATAACTTATTCGGAAGGATGTGGGGGTGGTGGTCGGGTCCTGAACCCAAGCACCTGTGGGTAGGGTAGGAGTACTACCGCACTCAGTAACCGTGACTAGCGACAGTGACTTCTGGGATGTCCAGGGGTCCGTATTTGCCCTTCTCTTAATTTGTATTTTGTATAGGATCGCTGTTCATTTACTTGTTCACTAAAATGAACTTTCAAATAAGTGGCGGGAAGATTTTTAACTGGTTCTCGATAAATCTCTCGGGCATGAAGTTTCGCGGGAACTAAGTAAATTTTTTTCTCTTTGCACGTGGGTTGCATGCTGTTACAGTGCTCGAGTTATTATCATGGCGAATGTTGCTGGAAACATAGGTAAGCGTTGGAATTGTTTTTGTGGTAATCTAGAAGATGCTTGCATTGATAAATCAATATTGTCATTTTGATAAAACTGAATTTGCGCATGTTGTTTACAACGTTGCCTTACACATGCACGTGATGACCTCTTAATCGGTTATTGACACTATTCCTAAAATAGAAAGCTGCAGACATCAATAATAACCACAAACTTTCATTTCGGTTCTTTGGACCAAATATTTATATTGTAATTTATTTACTGATATATATCGCAACGAATGCCCATGAAATTTGACAGAAATTAAAATATTTGTATAAATATATATCTAGATAAAATCTATCAGATCTTTTAGAAAAACACTTGGCCTATTCTTTGTCTTTAAAAAACACCAAGTTTTTAATCTATTTTTATAAAAAAGGAAGTTCGAGCGTTTTGAACATGGGTACTGTAATTTTTTTGCTTTGTCCATGAATTAATTATTTTTCCCCTAATAAAAGTGACCATTTAAAATTACCAGTGGTTACTGAGTCTAAAACATGATTTATTTTTGGATATTCACACAGTTTTTGTGTTTGGTAGAGACTGACAAAGAATGTAATAAGAAAATGGTGTGGTGATTAAAAGAAGAGTAAAAATTCCATGTTGAAAACACCTGGCTTCCAATTTTTCTATATATTTTTTTAACAAATAGTGAATATTTATAGCTCACCTGAGCCAATGACTCAAGTGATTTTTTCTGATCAAAAGAACAAGGTACGATTGTGTATATAAAAAGGCCCAAAAAATTCTGTTTTAAATGTGTCTTGAATTAACCCAGCAGGCACTTCAACGTAGAATCAACATTGAAACAACGTCACTCTCTAACGTGGAATCAACGTTGAATTTTGGTTTCATATGAAAGGTGAAGCAACGTCACATATCAACTTTGTTTCAACTTCAGATATCAACGTTGCTTTTCAACGTTGAATAAACTTTGCTTTTCAACGTCAGATATCAACGTTGCTTTTCAACGTTGAATAAATGTTGCTTTTCAACGTTGAGTAAACGTTGTTTTTCAACGTTGAATTTTGGTTTCATATGAAAGGTGAAGCAACGTCAGATATCAACGTTGCTTTTCAACGTTGAATAAACGTTGCTTTTCAACGTTGAGTAAACATTGTTTTTCAACTTTTCACATATTCATCTTTTCCAGAAACACTAGACAGGGCTCTACATTAACCTTTTTTTTTTTACCATACTTGTCCATTTGGACAAGGGACAAAGATATTTACTTGTCCAAAAAATTTTAATTTATTGGTTCAGAGCTCCAGATAATTTTTTACCACAAAGAGTATTTACTCCCCGATTTTCAAATCAATGAGTACTTTGCTTTTCAGAAAAATTCAAAAGTGTATTTTGTTAATTTACTGATTATCTTTGCCGTTTAGCACAGAAGATGTCACCAGATAAACGATACTTCTTCCGTTAAAGTTTAACTTTATACTAAAAGGCCTCTCCAGCTATTTACGGGGAAAATCCTTTGCAGTTCTTTTTATTAAAACTATTCATTGTTATTGGGAATTTGATATTTATCATTGATGCATTAAATTTGAATATGTCAGACAGTCACATGATTATGATCCAATTCTGTATATCATTCGTCCACGATTGATAATACAAGTTTTTATGCCCCCGAAATCGGGAGCATATTGTTTTTGTCCTTTCTGTCATTTTGTATTCTGTAATTCTGTCATTCTGTCTGAAACTTTAACCTTGCTAATAACTTTTGAACAGTTAGTGATAGAGCTTTGATATTGCACATGAGTATTCCTTGTGACAAGACCTTTCCGTGGGTACCAACATTTTTGACCCCTTGACCTTGGAGTTTGACCTACTTTTTGAAAACTTGAACCTTGCTAATACCTTTTGAACAGTAAGTGATAGAGCTTTGATATTTCACATGAGTATTCCTTGTGACAAGACCTTTCCGTGGGTACCAACATTTTTGACCCTGTGACCTTGGAGTTTATAAGATCTTTCCGTTGGTATTGAACCTTTTGACCTTGACATTTGACCTACTTTAATTTTTTTTTTTTACATTGGTCATAACTTCTAAATGGTAAATATTAGAGCTTTCATATTGTACATTAGCATTTCTTTTGACAAGATCTTTCTACTGGTACCAAGGTATTTGCCCTTGTGACCTTGGCCATCTTCGGAATTGGCCATTATCGGGGGCATTTGTTTTCAACTAGAATTTTTTAGATGAAATTTCCAAAAGTTTTGAACATTAGTTTGAATTGGCGCAAACAGTCTTCAAGATTTCAAACCACATGATGTTGTAAATAGGTGGTAGATCTCTGGACAGCGAGTTCACCACACAAGTGTACCCTATGACCCTCATCATGCATGTTGTCTGATAATTCATTAAATTTTAAATGAAAGAATTCTCAATATTATTTTTATTGCACTTTAAAGATTTTAAAAGATTTTCCCTATATTTTGATATAGATACATGCTTGATTTCTTAAATTTCTGTAAAACACAATCGATTGAAAAATGCTAGTAAAAGCTCAATTTTGCTAGTTGAAAAATAATCCACTAGCTAAAATTTGCTAGTAGTGAAAAAAGTTAATTTTGATCCCTTACCCAGCGGTTTTTCCCCTTATATAACTGGTACCGATATACAGTACCATTCCCAATGCAATAAACCATTGATTTTTCCCAATTTTGAACCTAAAAATTCCCAATTTACTTGCTGAAAAATAGACCGCTGACATCATAATTTACTTAATCTGAAACGTTGTACGAGTTAACGAAAATGTTCACTTCCGGTATTAAATCGAAAGTACAGATCAAGGCAGTGTGCGTGTTTTGTAGAGCTAACGATTCTAAAACGAGCCTACGACGATTCCTTATGTCTCCCAACAGCAAATATTACCGTAAAAAAGTTTTTAAAGAGATGACTACTTCTTGTTTTGTTCTTTTTTTCTTTTCTTTGAGTTGAAATTGTTTGCCGATACATTGGTAGAAAATTCCCAATATGTTCGATTTTGACAATATTTCCCCCAATTGAATGGGTACCAGTACCAGTGGGTAGAAAAAAATCGCTGACACTGATCCAGATCGAGTGTGACTCAGCTAGTTTACATAGCGATTGATATCGGGATCAAAGTTCATTTTTGCCCCCCACAGCAAGGCGGAAGGGGACATAGAAATACCGGTGTCCGTGTGTCCGTCCGTCCCACTTCACTTTGTCGACGCAACTCCTCAGAAACCACTCAACAGATTTTGTTCATATATTGTAGGATTGTTAGTCACAATGTGAAGTTGATCATATTTCGCTGCCATATTGATTCGACAATTTTGACAGGAATTATGGGACTTTGTTGAATTTGTACATGCTACACTATAGGAACACTTTGTGGACGCAACTCCGACGAAACCGCTCAATGGATTTTGTTCATATTTTGCAGGCAACTTCGACTGAATACCTTAGGGGCCAAGTGGGCCCCTGAATAAGAAATCCTGTTAGCCCACATGAAATTTTAGTAGCCCACACATATCATGAAATTGAATAACAAGAAAAAAGAAACATCAGGTCACATTGCAATTTATTTTAAAAAATTGAAATATCAATATTTAAATTCGGTTTCCTTCTCCATAATTCTTTCAAATACCTCTCTTATTTCCACTCTCATTTCGTCAACCTAGCAACTTTATGATCTTCGCGGCGTTGGACTTTAACACATGTTTCTTTAGACTTTTTTTATGTTATTTCAAAATTTCTCAGCTTCACGATGCTGTCAAGTTTATAACTTGGGCAAACTGTCACAACGATTTAACCTTTCATGTCATGTTTTGTACACACAGCACGTTGTCCCCTTTTTGCCGTCATCGAGCCATATTCTCCCCTTCTTTCCACTTTGGTTAAAAGCAGACGCTTTTTTCGTTTGAAGTAACCCTTGCATTGTTCAACTTCTGGTTTAAATACATTTTGGAAGGTTTGATACCCCAGGAATTATGAATGTCTCACCAAGTGGCAAAACCTCAACCGGAAATTGAAATTCAATTATAATAGGACTCGGATCGGTCAGAAAGAAAAATGTTGATCGGACAATTACGGTCGCCAAGTGGGCGACGAGAACGAAAATTTTGGGTGCCCACAAGCAAAGTTTAGTCGCCAATGCGAGTAGGCGAGCGGTAATTTGGAACCCTGATTTTGTTGGATTGTTAGTCACCATGTGTAGTTGATCATATTATGCTGGAATTTTAATTCGACAATTTTGACAGGAGTTATGGGACTTTATTGAATTTGTACATGCTCACTATAGAAACACTTTGTGGATGCAACTCCTCTGAAACCGCTCAACGGATTTTGTTCATAATTTGTAGGATTGTTAGTCACCATGTGTAGTTGATCATATTTTGCCACCATTTTGATTCGACAAATTTTATAGGAGTTATTGGACTTTGTTGAATTTGTACATAGTACACTATAGGAACACTTTGTGGACGCTAACTCCTCCGAAACCGCTCACCGGATTTCATTCCAATTTTGTAGGATTGTTAGTCACCATATGTAGTTGATCATATTGCACCGCCATTTTGATTCGACAAATTTTACAGGATTTATGGGACTTTTGTGCTTCAACTTTTTTTGCGGCGGTGGGGGACATGGCTGTGTGTAGCAATCTTGTTCATGCATTGCTTCTGACATTGAACTATCGATAAACTTTCCACCAATCGTTCTTTTTATTATTTGGAGACTTCTTTACGTAAAAAAGCACTTGTCCATTGTCCAATCAGACAAGTGCCCATCAATATTCACTTGTCCGATTTTTTTTTCCCACTGGTACAGGACAAGCGTTAATGTCGAACCCTGATTGGCTGGTTTCAATCAAACTTGGTAAAGTCATCCTTTAGTGAAAGGGACTAGTAAAAATCTGGATAACAATCTATAAGATTTTAGCAAATTTGTCCGAATCACTAAGATGTTTGAATTTATGGTTGATTACTTCAGTCTATGCGAAAGTTTTTTGGACCACACAGGACATTCGGTTCGGTGTAATCAATGAACACACCGGACTGAACCAACTTTTGTCAGACCGAAAAACCTAATGTAAAAAAGTGAAACACGTGAAAATGCAAAACCAAGGAAATCTTACATGTATTTATTATATTTGGGATCCCTCCCGTATAATACTTTAGACGGTCCATGCAGTTTTAATCACATTCATTTACATATTTGGATTTGTGTGCTATTTTTTCTTATAACAAATATTTAAATGACTCCGCATCAAAATAGTAAAGTTCAAAACCAGACACTGAGACATCGGACATTTCAGTCCGGTGTAAAAAATGATGCATCGGACCTCAGGCACTGTACATCGGTCAGGTCCGACGGTCCGATGTCTTTCGCATAGACTGTTACTTGCATGGTGAAATGTTTTGCGTGACAATGAAATGCTGACATTCCAAACAGGTGGACATTTATAAAAGGGGTTATTACATGAGTAACTCGGAGATTACTGTATGCTTATGAAGATTGTGAAAGGAAGTGACTTTTTTCTACTGTAGGTATCAGAAAATGAATAGTTTGCAACTTTGAAGTGCTTGGTTTGATTAAATACTATTAATGAATTTATGCAATTATTTAAATGATATACTGGATGGACTTAGTCTAGTGAAATGCTTTGCAGACTAGTGAACATCAATAGTCCATACGGACAAGTGTTTGAAAAAGATGGTTTTGAACCCTGATATTGGTGTTGAGGCATCCCCCATTTTGTGCGAATTCTTATTCTACTGTTGTGACCCTTTCGGTCTAGGTTGGTGCCACAATATGGGGTCAAAATTTTTCATAGGAGTTAAGATTTAAAAAAGATCTTTTAAAAATCACAATCAGCTGAATAACGGCAGGATCAAGGTGAATCAGGTGAGCGATGTGGATCATGGGTCTCTTGTTTTATTTTTCAGCTCTATTGAGTGTATCGGACAAAACTGGGTTGAAGGAATTTGCACAGAAGTTATCTGCCGTTGGTTTAAAGCTTGTGGCATCCGGAGGAACTGCCAAGTGCATCAGGGATGCTGGGATTCCTGTCAGGTAATTTGGATACATTATCCTTTTCTAACTATGTGGTTTACTCAAACTGTGACAATCTTCTGCTGTTGACACTGTTGATGGGTACTTTCTTCTGTGAGGAAAACAGGACTGGTACCCCATCAATGACTCTCGTAAAGCAAGTCATTGGAAACGTGAAGTGGACTTTCCTCAAAACCCGTTTAACAGGGTTCCAACTTCGACTGAATACCTTAGGGGCCAAGTGGGCCCCTGAATAAGAAATTCTGTTAGCCCACATGAAATTTCAGTAGCCCACAGTGACACATATCATGAAATTGAATAACATGGGGGTTTTTTTTACAAGAAAAAATAACATCAGGTCACATTGCAATTTATTTAAAAAATTAAAGTATCAATATTTAAATTCTGTTTCCTTCTCCGTAATTCTTTCAAATAACTCTCTCATTTCCACTCTCATTTCGTCAACCTAGCAACTTTATGATCTTCGCGGCGTCTGACTTTAACACACGTTTCTTCAGACTTTTTATGTTATTTCAAAATTTCTCAGCTTTACGATGCTGTCAAGTTTATAACTTGGGCAAGCTGTCACAACGACTGGACTTTTCGTGTCATGTTTTGTACACACAGCACGTCATCCCCTTTTTGCCGTCATCGAGCCATATTCTCCCCTTCTTTCCACTTTGGTTAAAAGCAGACGCTTTCTTTTCATTTGAAGTAACCCTTGCGTTGTTCAACTTCTGGTTTAAATACATTTTGGAAGGTTTGATACCCCAGGAATCATGAATGTCTCGCCAAGTGGCAAAACCTCAACCGGAAATTGAACTTCAATTATAATAGGACTCGGATCGGTCGGAAAGAAAAATGTTGATCGGACAATTACGGTCGCCAAGTGGGCGACGAGAACGAAAATTTTGGGTGCCCACAAGCAAAGTTTAGTCGCCAATGCGAGTAGGCGAACGGTAATTTGGAACCCTGCCGTTATGACATGGACTTTCCTGATTTCCTCAATAGCTGTTATGACTGAGGAAGGATTAACTAGTTTTACTTTAGCATATTCTAAATTTGAATAAGCTCTTGGGGGTTACTTAAAAAATCCTTGTATCTAAAATTAGTTCAAATGATTCAAAAGTTACAGAAAATATAATGCAGGGCTTGTAGAAATTTGTATGACTGTCACATGTTTCATTTTGATTATATGCCATGTTGACTGTCACATGTTGGGTGCACCCTGTGTGAAACATTTGTCTCATTACAATAGGTTTTTTGACCTTCACCTTGATTATTATACCCCCCCCCCCCCCCCCCCCCCCCCCGAACGAAGTTCTGGGGGGTATATAGGAATCACTGTCTGTCTGTCTGTCTCCAGATTCGTGTCCGGGCCATAACTTCTTTGTTCTTTGACAAAGGCATACCATATTTGGCACACAGGTGGATCACCATGAGACGATGTGTCGGGTACCTTCATGACCTCTATGACCTTGACCTTAAGGTCAAAGTTAAAGGTTTTTTTTCAATGGATTCGTGTCCGGGCCATAACTTCTTTGTTCTTTGACATAGGCATACCATATTTGATACATGAGTGTATCACCATGAGATGATGTGTCATGTACCTTCATGACCTCCATATGACCTTGACCTCAAGGTCAAAATTAAACGTTTTTACAATGGATTCGTGTCAAGGCCATGACTTCTTTGTCCTTTGACATAGGCATACCATATTTGACACATGAGTGTTTCACCATGAGATGATGTGTCAGGTACGTTCATGACCTCTATATGACCTTGAACTTTCACCTCAAGGTCAAAATTGATTATAGGGTTTTGACAGTCATACCATAAGACATGGGTGTATCACCATGAGACTGTGTCGTGTACATTCATGACCTCTTTATGACCTTGACCTTTGATCTCAAGGTCAAAATTATAGGTTTACACCATGGATTTGTGTTCGGACTATATCTTCCATTTTCTTCTACAAAGGCATACTATATTTTTACATTCAGGAAAGAGGTAATTTATGCCTATTCACAACACCCTTTGGGAGATTGGGGTAAGGGGGGGGGTATTCTTAATGAGCATTGCTCACAGTACCTCTTGTTGATTCTACTTCTATTCAATTGCAGTGATGTATCCGAGATCACAGGTGCCCCTGAAATGCTTGGAGGACGAGTGAAGACTCTACATCCCACAGTTCATGGTGGTAAGTCTAGATTTCCTTGTTATTTTTATTGTGTTCCTGACTTGCCAAATTGATTTTATAAATATTATCCAATTATAGGTCACCTGAATCTGACACTTAAATGTTGTATTGCACTGTGTTCCGTTTTTGTGTGTTGTTTCATTAACTTCCAAACATTTTCAAATTTTCACCAAATGTTTTAATCTTGGGGATTTTAATTTCATAGTCTCTAACTTCATGGGGCCTTATATGTTGTGGATAGTTATAATGAGCATAGAGGCCTCAACTAAATTGTTTCAGGCCATAGAGTGGTATGCACTGAATGTATTTACCATAAAAGTGCACTGTGTGAATGTCAATTCAATGAAATGGTCACCCTTGGTTTGGGATTGGGCAGGTATACCAAGTGCAAAAAAACCCATCAAATCTTGGAGAGGTGCATCTTCGTTATCGGGTTTATAATCGGCTGGTCTATTTATAAACCTCTGGGTTATATTTGTAGAGAAGATTTTGAATGTGTGTTCTTAGCTAGTGAAGATAAGAAGAGGTCATGTGATGTGTTATTTGAAAAGTTACCAAATAAATAATGATAAAAATAGTTAACCCTAAGGAATGGGTAAAGTTGGGCAGTCACCATGTGTAAAGCTTAATTTATTTTTGAAAAAATGAGAAAAGAATTTTATCTTCATGACTATCTCTTTTGACCACCCCCCTACTCTGAAATATTGGCCATGGTTGCAAGATGAAAAACTACACACTTTGTACACATACAATAAGCAAAGAGCACCACTTTTAGGTTTAGTTTCTTTAGTAATCAGGTGACATGTCGGGCCCATGGGCCTCTTGTTTAGATTCTATGTTGTATGTGGTAAATTACGACTATGACTGAATTGATATGGAAAGAAACTAAAATGACTATATTTATGCCCCCCTTCAAAGAAGAGGGGCATATTGGTTTGCACCTGTCGGTAGACCACGTTGTCCGCTCAATATCTTGAGAACCATTCACTTGATGATAATGATATTTCATATGTGGGTTGGTTATGGGTAGAAGAGGACCAAAGGTCAAGGGTCAATATACTCTGGACATAGGAATATAATGTTTGCTCAATATCTTGAGAACCCTTTGCTTGAAAAACATCAAACTTAGCGCACTGGTACATCCTAAGGAGTAGATGACCCCTATTGAGTTTTAGGTCATATAGTCAAAGGTCAAGGGTCAAACTTTGCATAGGAATATACTGACCATTCAATGTCTAGAGAACCCTTTGCTTGACAGACATCAAACTTGGTACACTAGTACAACTTCAGGAGATGACCCCTATTGATTTTGAGGTCACATGGTCAAAAGTCAAGGGTCAAACTGGACATAAGAATATAATATCCACTCAATATCTTGAGAACCCTTTGCTTGACAGACATCAAACTTAGTACACTGGCATATCTTCAGGAGAAGAAGACTCCTATTGATTTTGAGGTCAAATGATCAAAGGTCAAGGGTCAAACTGGACATAGGAATATACTGTCCATTCAATATCTTGAGAACCCTTTGTTTGACAGACATCAAACTTGGTACACTGGTTCCTGGAGATGATCCTTATTGATTTTGAGGTCACATGTTTAAAGGTCAAGGGTCAACCTGGACATTGGAATATACTGTCTGCTCAATATCTTGAGAACCCTTTGCTTGACAGACATCAAACTTAGTACAGTGGTGTATATTCAGGAGGAGATGACTCCTATTGATTTTGAGGTCACATGATCAAAGGTCAAACTGAACATAGTACCGGTAATATACTGTCCACTCAATATCTTGATAACCCTTTTGCTTGACAGACATAAAACTTAGTACACTGGTAACTCTTCAGGAGAAGATGACCCATATTGATTTTGAGGTCAAAAGTCACTTGTTGAACTGGACATAGTAATATATTGTCTCCTATATATTAAGAATTATTTGCTTGATGGACACCAAACTTGGTACACTGGTACAGCATAAGGAGTAGATGACCCCTATTGATGTTTAGGTCACATGGTCAATTCACTCTTGACATAGAAAGATATTGTCTACTCATTATTTTGAATTGATGATACTACTATCAATTAAATGATGTGTGTGTATAACCCTTTTCAATTTTGCACCATGGGGGGCATATGTGTTTTACAAACATCTCTTGTTATAATTTAGTATGAATATACTGTAGACTCGAGTACTTTGACAGAGTTGGTGATCACTCTACAGCTCCCTTATTTGTTGAGAATGTAAATCATGAGTGCATTAACGCTTTCCTGTGGTACATTTGGGAAAAAGGAATGAATCAATAATGAATAAAATGAAGTAATGTACATGTATAATTTGAATCCATGAATTTCATTAAGTGACCTAATTGTAAATGAACTTGCAGGTATCTTGGCCAGGTTAACTGATTCTGATCAAGCTGATCTGCAATCCCAGAACATTGAAATGATCAGGTGAATATCTTAATCATTTTAGAATGTGAAATGATAATGTTGCAATTTTCAATCAAAATTATCATAAGAACTCAAAATGTGTAGAGCAGTACTTTTCACACTTTATGTTGATGGGGAGTATAGGTCGAAATGACCATTGAATTTTTTGGCGTTTCAAGGAGGGGGGGGGGGATTCCTTTGTAGGAAAGGTGTAAGTCAAATTATAACTTTTTTAAAGATGCATTGCCTTCTAAAGTTATAAATTGGCAATTTATAATGCATGAACTACCTTATATCAGGTTTTTTCCGCATGTATCTAATTTCCGCTTTGTTCGCTACGATTTCTGAATTGCGGAAAATAAATCCGCGTAAATTTCATACAAAGTTTTGTTTTTGTAATAGAGTTATATAGCATACAGATAATGGTGCAGTGAAAGTTCTGTGTTCAATGTGTTTTGTTTCCCCCTATATCCGACAAGCGCCAGGTAACAGTTATGGGAGCCTTGGTGTTTATTTGATAAAGGACAAGCTAATTAAATGGGTCACGGTCTGTGCTTCAATCAATGTATAATTATACCTGAGCTACTCATACATGTACATATAACAGTACATGGTTGATGGCCGTTTTAAACTGAAAATGATTATCGATAAATATTTTGTACTAGTACCATTATTATAGCTAACGAACAGTGATTTACGTTACTATACCTCCAAATTGTATATATTTACAATATACTTGAGTGTAAACAAAAATGAACACTGGTACGCAGCACAGGTGTGTGATCAGCTGAGCGTGTGTTCCGAAATTGATGAGGTGAAGTTCAATTGATCTCTAACCCGGATGAAGGCACTTGGAGCAAAATGGCTGACAAAGCTCTATGATTACATGCGAACAAATCCCGAAATCGTCAGAGATGGATTCAGAGAAGCGGGAATATCATCCTTATTGAGATTTGATTATAATTGCGACAGTAACTCAGAAATCCTGTAAATAGTTTCATTGGCTGAATTTTTGCATAAAAAATTAAGAGTTATACGTACAAATACCGGCTTTTACCCCCAATTCGTTCATAAGTTTAGATAATCGTAAATTATATTTTCGCTATGACTTTGAAATAGTGAAAATTTGATTCGCGTAAATTTAATATACTGTTTTAGGTTCTGATTCGCAAAAAAAACATGACGCGGAAAAAACCTGATATACGGTATATGACACATTAGCAGGTTTGCAATTCATTGAAACTCAAAATATATTAGTATCCATTTTTGCTTTATTTGCATACCAGGGTACTTTTATATTTTGTAAATGAATTCAACTTCTGAAATGCAACTTGTCATATGATCCCTGCAAATAGACCTGAAACTTGAATAAGGACCCAACCGCTGTGGTGGCCGAGAAGTTAGAGCGTTCGCCCCTCATGCGGAAGGCCGGGGTTCGAATCCCGGATGTGACAGACCTAAGTTGTTAAAACAGGTAGTGATAGTTCCATCGCCAAATGCTCGACATCAGGTGTGAATGTCATGGGCCTTAAAAACGGATGACCCGTGACACGCTGAAGAACCCTCACTGCTCAATGGCCGTAAGCGCCGAGCATAGGCCTAAATTTGAAGCCCTTCACCGGTCTTGGTGACATCTCCATATGAGTGAAAAATTCACGAGCGAGACGAGACGTTAAGCAAGATGCAATCAATCAACCAATGAATATGGACCCACGAAATGCAAATGTACAGAATGTCCTGGAAATGATTTTTATACGCCCGTTGAAGACCGGACATATTATGGCATGGTGGCATCCGTCTGTCTGTCCGGACCTTGTGGGCAGGATACAGACGGAACTGTAAGCTCCAGGATATTGCAACTTGGTACATTTCATCACCGTGATGAGAGGAAGATGCTTATTGTTTTTCAAGGTTATAGGTCAAAGTCCCAGTATCACTTAGTTTTCCAGGATACAAACCAAACCATAAGCTCCAGGATATTGCAACTTGGTACATTTGATCACCATAATGAGAGGAAGATGTCAATTGTTTTTCAAGGTTAGAAATCAAAGTTCAAGGTCCCAGTATCACTTAGTAAGTAGGAAAACCTAGTAGGAAACCCTTGTGGGCAGGATACAAACCAAACTGTAAGCTCGAGGATATTACAACTTAGTGTATTTTATTACCATGATGAGAGGAAGATGCCTATTGTTTTTCCAAGGTCAGAAGTCAAAGGTCGAGGTTGTATTATTCTAGGATTATATGCATGAAGCACAAGTATCTACATATTTTAATAATTTTATTCATCTTGGCGATATTACTGAAATTGATTTGTTGATAAAATGAATAAATATCAGTGCATATCACAAAATATTATTTGAAAAAGAGGTGAAAATGTTAGAGCATTGGTTTGAAATTGTCATCTGATTCTTGAAAAAAGTTATAACGACTTATAAGCGGGTCAATGTCAAATCCCTCCAAAATGGGCTAGAAAGTATGCAACCGACTTTTGGAGAAACAACCTATAGGCGAGTATATACGGTATTCTTTTGCTATTTCCATGAAAAATATTTTTAAAAATAAGGAAATTTATTATACGTCCGTCTTTAGACGGGACATACTATGGTACAGCGATGTCTGTACGTCCATCTGTCCGTTCTGGGTTTTCTCTTTATAATTTCATTTCCCTTTCACATATGCTGAAACTTGCTGTGTAGCTTCTTTGTGGGTCACTCTAGATCATACTGCAGTTTTGATCCATTTCGACCTTTTTTCCAGGAGTTTTGCCCCTTTATTTGGAAATAATTATTATATGGAGGGTACATAATTTTTCAGCCCTACTCCGCCCACAGTTTTCAAGTGAGAGCCTTCTTATTTTGTGAGGTGTTTGTATGGGTATTGAAGATGTGCATGTGGGATGGATTTTGATTTTCTACAATTTTTGAGAAAATTACAGGTTGTTGAACTCAGTCTATTTGGAAATTAATATTCTATGGAGGGTACATAATTTGTCCACCCTACTCCCCCCACAGTTTTCCAGTGAGGACCTTATTTTGTGGAGTGTTTGTATGGGTATTGAAGATGTGCATCTGGGGAAGGATTTTGATTTTCTTCCATTTTTGAAAAAATT